>NW_020837950.1:9846240-10125257 GCF_003676395.1 Aethalodelphis obliquidens | reverse complement strand
AAGAAAGAAAGAAAGAAAGAAAGAAAGAAAGAAAGAAAGAAAGAAAGGAAGGAAGGAAGGAAGGAAGGAAGGAAGGAAGGAAAGAGTATTAAAAAAAATACACCCTTTTTAAGTACAAAAAATTTACCAAACCATTCTCAGCCTCAGAACATACATCTCTGTCCAACAGTAATTTTCATCAAGGAAGTTTTATCTGAGAGCTGCCTGCCATGCTGATTAATTCTCTTCCTCAGCTTCCACGGAGAAGCAATGCCATCAAGCAGTGCTCTGTGGACCAGTTCTTTTTTTCCATTCAACCTAGGAGGGTACTTCATGCTGGCGTGCTTCCCCCATGTCTGGAAAAGTGAGCCAGTAAATGTACATTTATCATTCTCGCTAGTTTAACACCTCCTCAAGTTACATGTCTCCTAAACTCTTTACATTTTCCCTACAATTCACCTCTTTGACTATCCTCCATCTTTTATATTAAAGTCTAGTTTGTTGGTGATTGGTGCCCAGTGGTAGCAGTGGGCTCGCTTGACACTGTTAGTGTTTACATGTGGCAGCAGAAAGCACTGGATCTGGAAATGGAGGACCTGGCTTTGAGCTCCAGCTTCACACATTCTCACTGTGGACAGAGTAGAAGAGGAAGAAATCTCTTATGCAACCTTCTGATTTTTTTAAATATTCATTTATTTATTTGGTCTTAGTTGTGGCACGCGAACTCTTAGTTGTGGCATGCGAACTCTTAGTTGTGGCATGTGGGATCTAGTTCCCCGACCAGGGATCGAACACGAACACGGGCCCCCTGCAGTGGGAGTGCAGAGCCTTAACCACTGGACCATCAGGGAAGTCTCATGCAACATTTTGATTTAATTAGGCTGGTTTGGAATCTGAGCCTCGGTACTTTTTACAGCTCACTTGGGCATTCTTATGGGCATCAAAGTTTAAGAAACGCTGCTCACACCTTAAGATTACAAAATGTTAAATGTCCATTACATCTAAATAAAACTGGGTGGGGTGGCAGGTGGGGGAGAACCTCTGCTCTATACGGATGCATTGACAGAACACTTGGAGGTCCGGGAAACTACAAGGTCAGGACCCGAAGGGTAAGAAAGCCAGTGGTGGGGCATCTGACTTGGGCTTTTACTTTGTTATACACTTTAAAGAAAAAAAAAATCCTCTTTATGATACTGTTCATGTTTATCATGCCTAGTGCCTAGGAACATCCACTAGAAGGGGAGAAAACATACATGCGCTCACGTCCAAGTTCTTTTTTTTTTAATTTTTTTTTTCCTTCGGTATGTGGACCTCTCACTGCTGTGGCCTCCCGTCGCGGAGCACAGGCTCCGGACGCACAGGCCCAGCAGCCATGGCTCACGGGCCCAGCAGCTCCGCGGCATGTGGGATCTTCCCAGACTGGGGCACGAACCCGTGTCTCCTGCATCGGCAGGCGGACCCCCAACCACTGCGCCACCAGGGAAGCCCTTTTTAAAATTTTTATTGGAATATGGTTGGTTTACAACGTTATGTTAGTTTCTGCTGTACAGCAAAGTGAATCAGTTATACATATACATAACTCCACTCTTTTTTAGATTCTATTCCCATATAGGTCATTACAGAGTATTGAGCAGAGTTCCCTGTGCCACACAGTAGGTCCTTATTAGTTATCTATTTTACACATAGTATTGTGTATATATCAATCCCAATCTCCTAATTTATCCCTCCCCCCTCAAGTCCGGGTTCTAATATTGCTGCTATGTGACCTTGGATAAGTCACTTTATTTCTCCTGGACCTCAGTTTTCAGAATCTGGCAATGTGGAGATGACAATCTCCAGTGCACAGGATGTTGGAAGACCAAACTACAATAATAACAGCTGCCATTCATCATGTGCTTGCTCTGATGCCCAGGCAGCATCCAAGTGCTTTGTGTGAATTATCTCATTTGACTCTTGCAAAATCCCATCTGAGGAAGGTCTTGCGGGGAGACAGTGCACTGAAAAGTGCTTTGTAATTGGGAAAGCTTTATGAATATATATGTTCATGCTCCACATGGTAGAAACAGACATAGAGATCTAATTTTTGTTTTTTGTTTTTGTTTTTTGCGGTACGCGGGCCTCTCACTGTTGTGGCCTCTCCCGTTGCAGAGCACAGGCTCCGGACGCGCAGGCTCAGCGGCCATGGATCATGGGCGCAGCCGCTCCGCGGCGTGTGGGATCTTCCCGGACCGGGGCACGAACCCGTGTCCCCTGCATCGGCAGGCGGACTCTCAACCACTGTGCCACCAGGGAAGCCCCTAGAGATCTGATTTGACTGTATTCCTTCCTCATGCCTTAAATTATGAGCCCTTCGTAGTTTTCTAAAATTCTCTGACATATATATTGCTCGAGGCTATATAACTGAAAAGCAGAGATACTAGAATTTACATTTGCCTCTTTTAACCCTGAGATCATTGATCTTTCCACTCTACTCGACTAGTTCCTGGTTAATTGCAAAGTACAGCACATTTGAACCCAACTGTCCCTTAGTTCTGTGTTACACAAGGTGTGCTCCATGGACATACAGCATCAGCTTCACCAAAATCTAAAGAAAGTTCAAAGTTAAAAATGGTTCATTTCAGGGGCTTCCCTGGTGGCGCAGTGGTTGAGAGTCCGCCTGCCGATGCAGGGGACACGGGTTCGTGCCCCGGTCCAGGAAGATCCCACATGCCGCGGAGCGGCTGGACCCGTGAGCCATGGCCGCTGAGCCTGCGCGTCCGGAGCCTGTGCTCCGCAACGAGAGAGGCCACAACAGTGAGAGGCCACAAAAAAAAAAAAAAAAAAAAAAAGTTTCATTTCAGGAGTTCCCTGGTGGTCCAGTGGTTAGGACTCGGCGCTTTCATTTCCAGGGCCGGGTTCAATCCCTGGTCAGGAACTAAGATCCCGCGAGTCACGCAGTGCAGCAAAAAAAAAAAAAAGAAAAGTGTTTAGTTTCACTTTGTCACTAACTATAGTTTCGTAGTGGGGCACATCTATTCTAAATATCAATTCTGGGGATATAAAATATGACCATTTATTTGGATGCGAAGTCTTTCAGATTTGCCAAAATGTGCACTAGTAATCCTGAACTTAAGGATGTACTTCCTATCTGAGAAGCTTACAGATGTTCTGCTTTTACAGCTGCTGTTTTTCTCACCACATCTGAGAGGAGGCAGGAGACGCTAGACACTCTTTGATGAACACATACATACTGTGTACTTGAGGCCTAATTGTCCCACTCATTGTCACTAGTTCTCTTGCATTTGAATCCTGTTCTGCACAGTGAGTTTTGCTTTGGTCCATTTCACTTCATAGGGTATGCTTGGTGGCTCATTTATCTGCCCAGCCTTGGGACTGGATTGTAGATTAGTACTTCCTCTTGCTTTCTTATCTCTTGATCATCCATCTATCAGAGGATAAGAACAATGACCAATTCTGCTATGTGGCTTTAAGTCTAGTAAACGGTTTATTGAAACTGAAACTAACTTAAAATGTGATTTTTTTTTTAATTACAGATTTTATTTAGTCTTGTTATTTCTGTCCTTGGTTTTAATGAGTGGACTGCCCCCTGGTGGACAAGAACTGTCAGCTCACATGAAATCTAGTGCTTTTGCTATTTCAGGTCTGAACTATTTTTTTTTAAGTGGTATGAGTTATATTCACACGAACAGTAGGAATTGAATCCATAATGTGTCAAATTCAAAAATATACAGAGCTCTACTATCCCTTAGATATTCTGGAAACATCCTCAAGTACAAGGACAGGGTCTTTCTTAATCTTTGTACAGCAAATTTCCATTTTCCTAGAGTGATTGGGGAGTTGTGAATTCTAATTAGTAGGTTACCTCACTATCACTGTTACAGCTTACATAGATTAATCATTTGCAAAAAAATTAGTACACAGTATGTAATGGAATACATGGACTGCTAAATGCCAATTTCAGTATTGATGGTAATAGCTAATACTTATATAAATTATACTAAGTGTTTAAGGTTTTTTTTAAAGATATTTTAATTCCTTTAACTTTCCCTTTCCCACAAGATAGGTATGGCTGCTGTCCCTCTTGAGCAAGTGAAGAGACTGAGAACTGCCACACAGCAAGGAAATGATGGGGCTGGAATTTAAACCCTAGCAATAGGGTTCCAGAGAGCATGCTCTTAACCCCATGCTAAATGGCCTTGCTCAGGAGATGCAGCACACTGCAGGATGCCACAGGATCTCTCTTCTGAGCAGTGCTGCCAATACTGTGCGGCCAATGTAGACATTGTAGAGGTTAAAGTTAACCTGTGGCAGAACCGTCCCCCTTTCCCTTCCTGTAATTTCCACTACCCTCACCACTGTGACACCTAGCCTAGCACTGTACATATTAAGGGTACAATAAATATCCTTATCGATGAGCTTAGATTATGCAAAGTCTTTTTGCCAAAACCGCAGCTCTCAGCTTGTCATTTATTTATTTATTTATTTATTTATTTATTTATTTATTTATTTATTTTGGCTGCATTGGGTCTTCGTTGCTGCGCGTGGGCTTTCTCTAGTTGCGAAGAGTGGGGCTACTCTTCGTTGCGATGCGAAGCAGTGGCTTCTCTTGTTGTGGAGCACGGGCTCTAGGCTCGTGGGCTTCAGTAGTTGTGGCACGTGGGCTCAGTAGTTGTGGCTCGCAGGCTCTAGAGCACAGGCTCAGTAGTTGTGGCGCACAGGCTTAGTTGCTCTGCGGCATGTGGGATCTTCCCGGACCAGGGCTCGAACCCGTGTCCCCTGCATTGGCAGGGGGATTCTTAACCACTGCGCCACCAGGGAAGCCCCTGTCATTCATTTCTTTTTCACAAAACAGTGGTGGATCCTACGTAACCAAAATCTGGTTATTTGCCTATCTAATTCAAGATAACGTATTCAATTCTTCACACACATTAGAATCACGTGTAGCATACCCAGACCAAAACGGGTCTTACCCAAGTTGGTAAAGGAGGTTTCACCCTCTCCAGGCAATTTCTCTTGTTCAAGTTAGATGAACCCTGTCCACTTTTCTACACATGATACCTTAAAGGTGATCTTTGACCTTCATGAAGGTCATGAAAAGATTTATTGAAAATTACTGAACTCCAGAATGAAATCTATGCCACAAACTCTAATATCCTGCAGGTTCATCCTTCCAAGAATGGCTGTGGAGCATGTCCTGTTCTGAAGCACTCCTTTTCTGGGTGATTCATGTTATTCCTGTCAAAATATTAATTCTGGTTTCAGGCTGTTATGAACTTGCTTATCCACCCAGAGCATGGCAGGCTGGGGCTGCAGCTCTCTGTCTTTCCCACCTGACTGCTTCGTGCCCTTGATCTTCAGAGGGGTTTGATGTCCCTTTTGGTAGCAAGGGCCACTTCCTGTTCAAAGAACCAAAAACATCTCCCTTACCCAGAAACGTGGAGCTGACATCTCCCATGCCACGCTATTTACTCACTTTGTGTCTGACACTGGGTGGGTTTCCCTGTGCACTGCTCAGTATGCAATAAGCATTCATAAGTGATGGTGGCTGTTGCATGTATCTGGGAGAACTCCACAAACCAATTTTGTGTTTGAACAACTGTTTTCCTAGGAATCAGTCAGGCTCTTGGAAACTGCCTCAGGACTCTGTATACAATCATATACTTCACAGATATATCTGAAGATATAAGGAGGAGGAGGCTATCTCAGTGGCTTAAGAAGAATAACATGGTTTCAAAATACAGTCTAGTATATCTAGTAACACAGCATATTATTTTGTCTTTAAATTAAATATTGATGGACCAGAAAACTTCCTGCTTATCCCTGCTTCTAATAAAGCTCATTTTATATGGTATTTGGTTAGTTTTTACTAAACCTAGAAAGGGAAAACAGTTTAGTTTTATTCAATATAACTTTAAAACTTTGCATTTTATGCTCATGTAAAAATGAAGTTCTTATAATCTCAAGCCTGGAGTATTGAGGTAATTAATACTGGCTTTAATTAAGTTTCCTTTTCTCCCCCTAAAAAAAAAAAAAGTACCATCTGCATTCACCCAGAAGCACATGCATGGTTGAAATCAGACTGTCTGGGTGTTTTGGATACAAAAGGAACCTTTGAAAAGTCTGATTTGAGCTTATGAGTGTCAAGGATCCCACAACAGAGCCAATCCAAAACGTGCTACAGTGTTTCCATTCAGAGAGCATCAATGTGCCTCTTTAATGGTTTTTCAGAATCCCAGGAAATTGTGATTACATGGCATTAGCTTTTCATTTTCTAAAGACTGGGTGAAAAGCATGAAAGTCCTCTTAACAATGTGAAGAAAAGTATTTTTGGTTCTGGTAAACTTCTGCTGTTCTCTGATAAAAACTACACAGAAATGCCTTTAAGATACCACACAATTATACATACAATTGTAGCTCAGTAGTGCGGGTGCTGAAGAGACGACCACCTTATCTTAGCCTGAAAAAGACCCCCAAATGGCTATTGTTCTCCCCACACAGTCACTTAGTCAGGGATGCTATTCATTGTAGTGATATCATGAATTTATTTTCCTTTCTCTATTAGATGCTCTCATTTCTCCATGGATTTGGGGAAGAAAATATTTCCAAGTAAATCACTGTAGGTTTTGGTAGCAATTTACTTCATCTACTTGATTCTATACTTGCTATATAGAGGAGGGAAGTATTCAATACTCTATTATGTGTACAAATTGTGGAAATAACATTGACTTGGCTATATTGCATATGTATTAGTGGTGTTTACTGAATATCAACAAAAAACACCAAGAATAGGACCAGATCATCAGTGGATTCTAAGCATATTTATATGAACCCAAAGATTCCTTCAAGATTTAGGTAAGAAACCAATGCTGAAATCACAGAATATTTTAGGGCAAGGTAAGGATTGGGGCTACCACCATCACACCATTATCAATTTAATGTACTGTGAGATCATCCCAATACACAATACAATGTCTTATCAGAGACCTCAAAGTCTCTAAACTCATATTCGTTGAACTTTAATGTGTGTAACAATTGGTTGGATAGGTGTTTCCTTATTAAAGATTCAGATTCACAGGCCCCCTGCAAAGATTGTGATTCATTATACCTGGGGTGGAACCCGGGAGCCAGCATTTGAATACACATCCCAGATGATTCGGATGCAGTGGTCTATGGTAGATTCAAAGAAATGTAACGTAACCCTTTCAACCCACTTTTAATATTCGCCTAATCTGATGGTCCCCACCTGTCCAAGTGCTTTTACTCATCTTGCTGTGATTAATTTTGTCGCCAGGTTTGGATAAATAATTCATATTTCCTTTCTACGTAGTAATAAATGGCCACTCCATTGTCACCTGGTTGGGGGGAGGCTAAGGAAATACATTATGGAGAAACTCTGCCACAGCCACTGATACCTTGAAACAATGCAAGTTAGAATGGGCTTGCCTAGGCCTGGACAACTGTTTATTTTTCGATATTAAAGAAAAAGTTATATGCCTTTTTTCCCCTCCTCACCCATGTTATATATCCTTGCTGCTGAAAGTGTGATCCATGCACCAGCAGCAACAGCGTCAACTGGGGGTTTATTAGAAATACAGAATCTCAGGCCTCATCCACACCTACTGAGTCAGAATCTGCATTTGACCAAGATCCTGGATAATCCCTATGCGCGTGAAAGACGCATATGATGAACAGCCATTTGTGCAAAAGTAGGGGTTTCTTGGCCCAAAAATAAACATGCCCTAGGTAATATCCCATCACAGTAGGATCAAAGAAGTTCTACGGCCTAGGTGAACATTTTTTTTTTTCTTTCCAAGATCACCTATTTGACATGATTGCAAACAGTCAGTCTGAACTCCACGTCCCACCTTTTTGGCCCCTGAAGCCTGAGACAGCCCTAAGAGGTGGATAACCTCAGGATTCTCCTTGCTGGGGCAGGATTTTACTGCATGTACCTCCCCCCAAATCCCTCCAGATGCCAGATCTCACTTCAACGGACTTGACCGGCCTCTCCTATAAGCAAGGAGTGCAAAAGAGAACCGAGAAGGCCTCTGCCCTCTGGAAGACTGTGATGATAATAACGAACAGGGCTGTGGTCCGGTGGTTAGGACTCGGTGCTTTCACTGCTGAGGGCCCGGGTTCAATCCCTGGTGGGGGAACTAAGATCCCACAAGCCGCACGACGTGGCCAAATAAACCCCCAAAAAACAACTAACGGGGCAAAGGGCACCAGGCCCTGTTGTTGGCACCTCACAAGTATTAGCACAACCCCGTGAGGTATGTGACAAGTCACTCGTCAAACACAGCACAACCAGGAAAGGACAGAGGGCTGGCTGCAGAGCCTGGATGGAGCCCCATACAAGAAAAAGGCAGCAGAGCTGAGGGGAGATATAACTGGGGAATTGGGGGCACGTTGAGCTCCTCTGAAACCCCATCTTCATGATGAAATCGACGATGTCCCAGTCTCGTGTAAAGTGTGAAGCAGACACAGCGCCAGCCTCCAAGCTCCCACCTCACCTCGTCTTTCCTGCACTAATTCCTCCTCAAAGGGGTTCTGGAGTTTCTATTGAACTTTGGGTGCGTTTACAAGCCACAACACTGCAAGGTGGATACGCGCCCTGGAAGGTAAGCAGAGCCCTGTGGGAGCACCCAGAGCAGAGAGGGTAGCAATTCCCGTGAGGGGATCAGGCTGCAATGCAGCTCCTTTGCAAATTAACTTCCAGGCTTTCCTGGAGGAAGTGGCATTGGAGTCGGACCGTGTGGGTCACACAGGTGGCAGCTGAGGGGCAGAAGGCCTTCCAGCTCAGGTCACAGCCTGGGACAGGACAACTCTAAGCGCCCTCTGAAGGAATGAGCTGTGTTTAGCTGCTTGGAGGGGCAAGCGGGGGGAGCAGTGGGAAGGGTTGCCCTTTCCTCAGAGCTGCCTCGTATTGCCCTGTTTCATGGTAAAGAAAGCAAAGTCTCAAGCCCATTCCTAGCTCATGTGCTTGTTCATCAGGGCCTGGTGGCACCATCAGCGGTTTAGCCAGTGAGGGAGATATTTACCGTTGCTTCGGAACCCCCTTCCTTGGTCAGAGGCATCTGACCTACCTTTTGAGGCAGAACCTACCCAGAAATCTGAAAGTATCAGTTACTCCTTTTCCCAGCCTCCCTTGCAGCTCAGGCCAGGCCTGCGATGGCATCACGGTCAGAAGAAAAGTGCTGAAAGATGCAGAATCTGAGGAGAACCCTGCGGAAGAGAGTGGCAGCAGAGGTGGCAGATACGCGCCGTGTGAAGAGCTGTCAGTGTCTGTGGCTTTAACACAGGCGTTCTGGGTTCTGCGTGGGGCATGCAGGGGCTTCAGGTTGTGGTCTCCGGGCCCAGCACGGCAGCAGTGGTGGCTTCTTGGGACCAGTTCCAGAGCGCGATCTGGGGCATTGTTCCAGCTATGTAGTCTCTAAGCTTTGATCTCCAGGCGAACCGTTCCATATCCTTTAATAAATTGCCTTTCTTCTTAAAACAGCCGGATTTGATTCCTCTTGCTTGCACTTAAAAATCTTGACACTTTCAGTACATTGGAGGATGGAGGGAATGCCTACAAGAATTTCAGAATTAACATCACGAATCATTAGAGAAATGTAAATCAAAACTACAATGAGGTATCATCTCACACCAGTCAGAATGGCCATCATCAAAAAACCTACAAACAATAAATGCTGGAGAGGGTGTGGAGAAAAGGGAACCCTCTTGCACTGTTGGTGGGAATGTAAATTGATACAGCCACTATGGAGAACAGTATGGAGGTTCCTTAAAAACTAGAAATAGAACTACCATACGACCCAGCAATCCCACTACTGGGCATATACCCTGAGAAAACCATAATTCCAAAAGAGTCATGTACCACCATGTTCATTGCAGCTCTATTTACAATAGCCAGGACGTGGAAGCAACCTAAGTGTCCATCGACAGGTGAATGGATAAAGAAGATGTGGCACATAGATACAATGGAGTATTACTCAGCCATAAAAAGAAACGAAATTGAATTACTTGTAGTGAGGTGGATGAACCTAGAGACTCATAGAGTGAAGTAAGTCAGAAAGAGAAAAACAAATACCATATGCTAACACGTATATATGAAATCTAAAAAAAAAAATGGTTCTGAAGAACCTAGGGGCAGGACAGGAATAAAGACACAGATGTAGAGAATGGACTTGAGGACATGGGGAGGGGGAAGGGTAAGCTGGGACGAAGTGAGAGAGTGGCATGGACATATATACACTACCAAATGTAAAATAGATAGCTAGTGGGAAGCAGCTGCATAGCACAGGGAGATCAGCTCGGTGCTTTGTGTCCACCTAGAGGGGTGGGATAAGGAGGGTGGGAGGGAGGGAGACGCAAGAGGGAAGAGATATGGGAACATATGTATATGTATAACTGATTCACTTTGTTATAAAGCAGAAACTAACACACTATTGTAAAGCAATTATACTCCAATAAAGATGTTAAAAAAAAAAGAATTTCAGAATTGAGCCCTTCCTTTCATATAAAGACCAAATGGTCTTGCATAGGTAATTGTAAGTTCAGTTATCGTCTTGATTTCCTGAATTATTTGACAATTATGGTTGAATCTTATTCTGTATATTGTGGGGAGCTAGGACTGAAGTTTGGGAGCAGATCAGAACAGCTGTGAGAAGAAATGTGAGAAAAATGAGATCCTTGTAAGAAATGACTCAAATCCAATGTGTTTTTCTCCCAGTGGGCCTTTCATGGAACTGTTAAGAGGTAGACAGAGGGCCCAGACTCTTGTTCTGTTATGGGAAAATTGACTGTTCAACCTGTATTCATATAGTACTTTTTTGGACTCCAAAAGTTATCTCCTCTACATCAGTAGAATGGTATAGGATGGTGTGAACAACAGAGGTCCAAAACAAAAAGCAGTGTTTACGTTTGCTGCAGGTGGAAAGAACTTCTGTGTGACAAAAAAGAATTCTCAAGAACAGCCGTGGCTGTTTCTTGTAAGTTAAGCTGTCAACAGAACTGCACTAAGGGTAAATACCAGCCCATTATTGCCACAATGACCCCAGAAGCGGTAGACTTTAAAATATGGCCCTAGGGCTTCCCTGGTACCGCAGTGGTTGGGAGTCTGCCTGCTGATGCAGGGGACGCAGGTTCGTGCCCCGGTCCGGGAAGATCCCACATGCCGCAGAGTGGCTGGGCCTGTGAGCCATGGCCGCTGAGCCTGCGCGTCCGGATCCTGTGCTCCACAACAGGAGAGGCCACAACAGTAGGAGGCCCACGAACTGCAAAAATATATATATATATATATATGGTCCTAAATTTATAAATTTGATGAAACCATCATATTTACTTCCTCATATGATGCAATACATCATTTCAGTTGCAAAGGTTAAGTCTTCAAGCAACTTGGTAGAACATATCATAAAACAATATACATTTTTTTTGTCTCCTCTACTAAAATGGTAGCTCCATGAAAAGAGGGTCTTCAACTGCATGTATCCCCAGCACAGAGTAGGTGCTGGATCAAACTTGTTCAGCAAAAAAGAAGACAACGCTCCTTTGGGGTTCGTGAAGAAGAGAGAGTGTGTTGTATGTAGTTGATTATCCTGATCATATCTTTGCAGAACACTCTTATCAGTGAGTATTTTTAGGAGGTACAAATGTTACTTTATGGTCACTCTTCCCGTCCATTTCCAGGTAAATGAGTGCTGACCGGCAAGTCATACCTCATTTAGGTCTTGCTTATTCTGCACATCAATTCTCCCTTTAGGAATTCCTGTTTTCCACGTTGAACAGAGAGGTTATTTATACACAAAAGAACTTGACTTGGGCATTCTTGGATTTTTTTTTCCATAAAAGTCATTAGAGGTATGTTCTGTTTTATGATGTGATAGGATGTAAAGAAATGTTTTAACTTCAAAAATGATTCAAGTAAAGTGTAAGGCTTTAGAAACCACTATGAATCTCTGAGATTTTCCCTGTAATTGAAGCAAGCAGTACTTCAAAGATACCTCTTGGAGTTTTCAGAGTGAATAGCTTCCATATAAATTGGCAATTTATTTGCAAGTCTGTGATCCTCCATTTATTTTGCATAATTAATATTGCACAATATTAATAATGTTCTTTGATTTTAGAGTTGGAGATGAAAATTTCATTTTTAATGTATCCCACAAATAATCTGATAGTTGATTCTGCAAATGTCATTTTTAAAATAAACTTATTTATGATTTTATATTTATTTTTGGTTGTGTTGGGTCTTCGGTGCTGTGCGCAGGCTTTCTCTAGTTGCAGCGAGTGGGGGCGACTCTTTGTTGCAGTGTGCGGGCTTCTCTTTGCAGTGGCTTCTCTTGTTGCGGAGCACGGGCTCTAGGCACACGGGCTTCAGTAGTTGTGGCACACAGGCTCAGTAGTTGTGGTGCACGGGCTTACTAGCTCCGCGGCATGTGGGATCTTCCCGGACCAGGGTTCGAACCCATGTCTCCTGCATTGGCAGCCAGAGTCTTAAACACTGCGCCACCAGGGAAGCCCGTTTTATTTTCTTGAATTAAATAACACAATATCATTACCTTCATCTTTGTTTGGTTTTTACTTCTTGTGACTCATTTTTTGCCAGCTCTGAATTTTAAAAAAAAACAGTAAATTTCTGTTCACCATTTGTTTTCTCACCATATTTGAAAACAAAAACAAAAAAAAGATAAATACAAACAAAATAAGAATATAAAGTGCCTCTAGGGCTTCCTTCGTGGCGCAGTGGTTGAGAATCCGCCTGCCAATGCAGGGGACATGGGTTTGATCCCTGGTCCGGGAAGATCCCACATACCACGGAGCAACTAAGCCCGTGCACCACAACTACTGAGCCTGTGCTCTGGAGCCTGCGAGCCACAGCTACTGAGCCTGTGTGCCACAACTACTGAAGCCCGCGAGCCTAGAGCCCGTGCTCCGCAACAAGAGAAGCCACTGCAATGAGCAGCCCGCGCACCACAACGAAGAGTAGCCCCCGCTCGCCACGACTAGAGAAAGCCCGTGCGCAGCAACGAAGACCCAACTCAGCCAAAAATAAATAAATTAAATAAATGAATTTATTAAAAATAAATAAAGTGCCTCTAAATAGCCTATTACAACCCAATTCCAGAGGATAGACAACTGTATTTGTTTTTTAGGGCTGCCGTAATGAAGTATTACAAACTAAGTGGCTTAAAACAATGGAAATTTATTGTCTCATAGCTCTGGAAGCTAACAGTCTGATACCAAAGCAGGGCTGTGCTCCCTTTGGAAGCTGTAGGAGAATCCTTCTTCACCTCTTCCTAGCTTCTGGTGGTTTGTCAGATCATTGGTGCTCCTTGGCTTCTAGATGCAGTCTTCTGTCTTCACATGGCATTCTCCCTGTGTTTCTGTCTTCACATGGCCATCTGCTTACAGGACACCAGTCATATTGGATTAGTATGACCTTACTTAACTGAAGTATGACCTCACTTAACTAATTACACATGCA
Organism: Aethalodelphis obliquidens; assembly: GCF_003676395.1. NCBI lineage: Eukaryota > Metazoa > Chordata > Mammalia > Artiodactyla > Delphinidae > Aethalodelphis > Aethalodelphis obliquidens. The sequence goes on along the minus strand of NW_020837950.1, from coordinate 10,111,792 downwards.
GCAACCCTATTTCCACTCTGATATACTAGGGTTGGGACTTTAACATATCTTTTTTTGGGGGGGAGGACACAATTCAACCTATAACAACTATTTTGCTCTTAAAAATTAACTAATATTTGTATAGTGCAGTTAACTCCAATTATATTATTAAAAACATTCCTTAGAAGAAAATTTTGGTCTAGAAGTTTGAGGCAAAACTTGAATGTGGTTCAACAACACCCCATGTAGAGGCAGTATCACGTCAGTCAAGACATAGCAAGAAGAGCTGAGGTTTAGGCAGCAGGTGGGTCATTTTTCTCCTGTCTGTTCATGACCAAGTCATCATCTACAAATATTTGGAAGAAAGCAAAATATGGTACATGTGGGTTTCCTGATTGCTGTGGACTGAATTGTGTCCCACCCCAAATCCACAAGTTGAAGCCCTAACCCCACCATGTGGTAGTATTTGGAGATGGGACCTTTGGAAGGTAATTAGGTTTAGATGAGGTCCTGAGACCTCCTAATCTCCTAGCTATGCTGGCCTGTAGTAAAGTTCTATATCCAAGAATCAAAGCACTAACCTCTAAGCAATAATGCTTTCCTCAGTAATGTGGTTCTTTCTGGTAATGATACAAATACATGCAATGTTTTAGCTAATTCATACCAGAATATTTATACTACTACCAAAAAGAACCACATTACTGAGGAACAGCATTATTGCCTCCAAAGGGCAAAAAATCCTACTTATAACCAGAAATCATCATCATTCAAATAATACTCTGAAGCAGATCTGATTCATGTGTAATTAATTTCCTTATAGCTTCCTTACATTATTGTTTAGACTTGCATGTGTTGTGTAGGGTAAGAACACACCCACTTCACTTTTTTTGAAAAAGGGGGGTGATTAGAAGAGTAATTAAGTTAGAGCTATGTCACAAACAGTTGACAAAAGGTGACTGCTGTAAAAGTTGATGCTTTTACGAACAGTTTTGGGCTATTCACAGTAAACACACATCTCAGGGTGGTCCACATTTTGTTGGTGTAATTGAACAAAGGCTTATTACTGGATGGTATAAAGTCTAAGAATTGGGACTTCCCTGGTGGTGCACTGGATAAGACCCTGAGATCCCAAAGCAGGGGACCCGGGTTCGATCCCTGGTCAGGGAACCAGATCCCATATGCGTGCCACAACTGAGGATCCCACGAGCTGCAACTAAGGAGCCCACCTGCCACAACTAAGACTCGGCACAACCAAATAAATAAATATTAAAATAAATAAATAAAGTTTAAGAATTGACAACTGAACCTAACAGAAGCGTGGAATGATAAGTTTTTCACAAACACTTTGAAATATAGATAAGTAGAAAATTTGCCTTTCTCTTTTCCAATACATTTCACAATGGTTTTATTGTAGTGTACGTGTGTGCTATTAATACTGTTCAACTATTGATGATGTCTCTTTATGTATCAGCTGACGTATTTACATATATGATATATGTGTATATTTATAAATATATATACATGTACATGTGTATGCATGTGTATACACACAGATTTGTAAACACACATACTATGACCATTTGTATCCCTCTTTGAAGAGCCTGAATTGTGTACACAAGTTCCTGAACTCTTAGTACTATAATATAATTAATAGAGCCCCAAATAACTGGTGAGTGAAGAAGAGCATTTGGTAATACCTTGATATTGCAGTTATGGTTTAAGATGGTATCCCCCTCATGCAGTCAGAAAGCACTCTTGGTTGGCAGGGCTTTCTTTTTTAGTTTTTTTTTTGCGGTAGGCGGGCCTCTCACCGCTGCGGCCTCTCCGGCCACGGAGCACAGGCTCCGGACGCGCAGGTTCAGCGGCCATGGTTCATGGGCCCAGTCGCTCCGCGGCATGTGGGATCTTCCCGGACCGGGGCACGAACCCGTGTCCCCTGTATCAGCAGGCGGACTCTCAACCACTGCGCCACCAGGGAAGCCCTGGCAGAGCTTTCTTAACAGTGAGCTGTATGATCACTGTCAGGTTACATCATGAGACTGAAGGCTTGACTCACCGTGTTTCTCTTGGCCATAGTTTTCCCATTTGGAAAAGGAGAGGGATTGGGCCAGATGATATTTGAAGACTCTTTTATCTCTAACGTCCTGTGAACTTTATTGTTTTTATAAATTTATTTATTTTATTTATTTATTTTTGGTTGCGTTGGGTCTTCGTTGCTGCACGCAGGCTTTCTCTAGTTGCAGAGAGCGGGGGCTACCCTTTGTTGCGGTGCGTGGGCTTCTCCTTGTGGTGGCTTCTGTTGTTGCGGAACATGGGTTCTAGATGCGTGGGCTTCAGTAGTTGTGGCACGTTGGCTCAGCAGTTGTGGCTTGTGGGCTCTAGAGCCCAGGCTCAGTAGTTGTGACACACGGGCTTAGTTGCTCCATAGCATGTGGGATCTTCCTGGACCAAGGTTCGAACCCGTGTCCCCTGCACTGTCAGGCGGATTCTTAACAACTGCATCACCAGCGAAAGCCCTGTCCTGTGAACTTTAAACATTATTAATTATTGACACTTTTCATGAAAGCAAGTGGTTGAATCCTATTGCATTCTCTTTTCTGTGTTAGTGTGTTTCAACCTGCTGCGTTTTTTTTTATTAGACAAGAAATATATTGGAATATATCGGACTCTCTTTTTCCTAACACAGAGGAATGCAGTGGAGTAAATTACTGGTGGAGTAATTTGTGTCACTCTTGGGGACTTACATAAACTCTTTCACATCGTGGGGCTGCTTCTGAAGACATTAGGCATCTGAAAGAGACAGTAGTAAAACCTAGTTAATGACCAGACCAAGAGAAATTTCCTTTGAATCTACAAAATGAGACACACAGTATTTTAATATTTAAGATTTTTAAACTCACTATAATGGCTATGAATTGTTTTATTATTATCAGGTGTGTCTATATTGAAGTTTAGGGTTCCCAAGAGATCCTTAAAGCCATCTCTTCTGTCGGTGTGAAATGTCTCCAGGATTCCTGCCATTCGGTTAAGAATTCCTCTGCCTTCTCCTTCTGAGACACACACCACAGGCTTCCAGATGGTTAATTTTAGTACAGTGTACCAAGTATTTGTGGACTGCACACTGTATGCCCTGCTCTGTGGTAGGTATTAGGGATATAAACGTATCTGAAATACGGTCCTACCAACATGAATTAACTACAAAGCACTCTTCTTGGTTAAGTGAACACGTTGATCTGCTGCGTAGCTTCTTTTAATACCAAACACTTAAAAATAGAGAACCACTAGTTTCGATATTTTTTAAGTCTTTTTTTCACAGTTAATGATGATCCCTTCATCTGGCTGATACTGATTCATGACACCGAAATAATTTCACCAATGTCTACAAGGCCACCCCTATTTACTATTTCAAGAGAGAAAGTAAATGGTTCTTTTCTTTCATCCAAAAGTGATACCAAACTATCAACATATACATTAAAAGAAGTGGTGCTGGGCTTCCCTGGCGGCACAGTGGTTAAGAATCCGCCTGCCAATGCAGGGGACACAGGTTCAAGCCCTGGTCAGGGAAGATCCCACATGCCGTGGAGCAGCTAATCCCGTGTGCCACACTACTGAGCCTGAGCTCTAGATCCCGGGAGCCACAACTACTGAGCCTGCTAGCCACAACTACTGAAGCCTGCACCTAGAGCCTGTGCTCTGCAACAAGAGAAGCCACCACAATGAGAAGCCCACGCGCCTCAATGAAGAGTAGCCCCCGCTCTCTGCAACTAGAGAAAGCCCACACCCAGCAACGAAGACCCAATGCAGCCTAAAATAAATAAATAAAATAAGTAAATTTATAAAAAAAATAAAAAGAAAAGAAAAGAAGTGGTGCTAAGACACACTGTTTATAACCACAATTGGGTCAGGACAGGAATAAAGACGCAGACGTAGGGAATGGACTTAAGGACATGGGGAGGGGGAAGGGTAAGCTGGGAAGAAGTGAGAGAGTGGCATGGACATATATACACTACCAAATGTAAAACAGATAGCTAGTGGGAAGCAACCACATAGCACAGGGAGATCAGCTCAGTGCTTTGTGACCACCTAGAGGTGTGGGATAGGGAGGGTGGGAGGGAGATGCAAGAGGGAGGGGATATGGGGATACATGTATACGTATAGCTGATTCACTTTGTTATACAGCAGAAACTAACATAACAATGTAAAACAATTGTTTTATACTCCAATACTCCAATAAATACGTTAAAAAAAAATAACGTGGTCGTATACAGATGGCCAACAGGTACGTGAAAAGATGCTCAACGTCACTAATTATTAGAGAAATGCAAATCAAAGCTATGATGAGATATCACCTCACACTGGTCAGAATGGCCATCATCAAAAAGTCTACAAATAATAAATGCTGGAGAGGGTGTAGAGAAAAGGCAACCTTCCTACACTGTTGGTGGGAATGTAAATTGGTGCAGCCACTATGGAGAACAGTATGGAGGTTCCTTAAAAATCAAAAATAGAGTCATCATATGACCCAGTAATCCCACTACTGGGCATATACCCAGAGAAAACCATAATTTGAAAAGATATATTCACTGTAATGTTCATAGCAGCATTATGTACAATATCCAAGCCATGGAAACCACCTAAATGGCCATCAGCAGAGGAATGGATAAAGAAGATGTGGTGTATATATATAATGGAATATTACTCAGCTATGAAAAAGAATGAAATAATGCCATTCACAGTATCACGAATGGATCTAGAGATTATCACGCTAAGTGAAGTAAGTCAGACAGAGAAAGACAAATATATGATATCATTTATATGTGGAATCTAAAAGAAGATACAAATGAACTTATTTACAAAACAGAAATAGACTCACAGACATAGAAAACAAACTTATGGCTACAAAAGAGAAAAAGGGGGGGGAGGGGTAGAAGAATAAATTAGGAATTTGGGATTAACAGATACACACTGCTATATATAAAATAGATAAACAACAATGACTAACTATAGTACAGGGAATTATATTCAATATCTTGTAATAACTTATAGTGGAAAAGAATATGAAAAAGTATATATATATACGTGTGTCTGTGTGTATATATGCATAACTGAATTAGTTTGCTGACATCTGAAACATTGCAAGTCAACCATACTTCAAAAAAATATATTTTTAGGGCTTCCCTGGTGGCGCAGTGGTTGAGAGTCCGCCTGCCGATGCAGGGGACACGGGTTCGTGCCCCGGTCCGGGAAGATCCCACATGCCGTGGAGCGGCTAGGCCCATGAGCCATGGCCGCTGAGCCTGTGCGTCCGGAGCCTGTGCTCTGCAACGGGAGAGGCCACAACAGTGAGAGGCCCGTGTACCACAAAAAAAAAATAAAATAAAAAATAAAATATATATATATATTTTAAATAACTTGTTCTGTCAAGAGGCCATTCCTATCCACCCTAGTTCTGTAGATGATATTAAAAGGTAGATTTGGCAGGAATATTAATTAAGAAATCCATGTCAGGTTCACACATTCTTGGGCCAGCTGACTCCTGGTCAATGGCTGATGAAAGGTCAATAAAAGTTGGGAGAAAGTTTTAATTTGTTTTGATATATTTCTTCATGAAGTGAAAGAGGATATAGCTAAGTACTAAAGAGTAAAATAATTATATCTAAAATCTGCTTGCTTTTTCTGAAAGGTATTAAACCTGCATTTTAGGGGAATTTCCTGGCGGTCCAGTGGTTAGAACTTGGCACTTTCACTGCCTGGCCAGGTTCAATCCCTGGTAGGGGAAATAAGATCCCGCAAGCAGCATGGCATGACAAAAACAAAAGCAAAAAAATCCCCTGCACTTTACAAAGAAGGATGTTGACCTCTAGCTCCCAGGGTCTATCTAGTCACTAATCAGTCTCTTTCTATGAGAGCAGACAGAGATTGTATTGTCTAGACCTGTGCTATCTCTATGGTAGTCACTAGTTTTATGTGGCTACTGAGCACTTGAAATGTGGCTAGTCCAAACTAAGATGTGCTCTACGTGTGCTCTAACACACACCAGATTTTGAAGACTTATGTGAGAAAGAGAATGTGAAATATCTCATTAATATCTTGTTATACTGATTACATGATAAAATGATAACATTTTGGATATAGTGGTTAAATAAAATATATTAAAACTAATTTCACGTGTCACTTTTTACTTCAGCAGAATTTTTTTTTTAATTTTATCTATTTATTTATTTTTGGCTGTGTTGGGTCTTTGTTGCTGCACAGGGGCTTTCTCTAGCTGTGGCGAGCAGGGGCTACTCTTCCTTGTGGTGCGCGGGCTTCTCATTGCGGTGACTTCTCTTGTCACAGAGCACGGGCTGTAGGCGCGTGGGCTTCAGTAGTTGTGGCACGTGGGCTTCAGTAGCTGTGGCACGTGGGCTCAGTAGTTGCGGCTCACGGGCTCTATAGTGCAGGCTCAGTAGTTGTGGTGCCCGGGCTTAATTGCTCCGCGGCATGTGGGATCTTCCCGGACCAGGGCTCGATCCCATGTACCCTGCACTGGCAGGCAGATTCTTAACCACTGTGCCACCAGGGAGGCCCTAGCAGAATATTTTAAATTATATACATGGCTTGCGTTATATTTCTGTTGGACCGTTCTGATCTATAACCTACTTTAAAGTACTTCAGTAAAGACAACATGATTACACGTGTGTTTATTAGTTTTAATGACACCCTACAAATGGATATTTGAAAGCCAACATTCTAGAGATGTATCTTACAAACATTTCAAATATCTTTATCTCTAATCAACCCCTGAGGGCTTATGAGGTAGACTGTATTATTGTGTCAAATATGTACAACCATGTTTGGAGTCCTTCACTATTGGAGAACTCTAGCTCCCACCCGATTGGCTTCAGGCTTGGTCATGTGACTTGCCTCAACCAATAAAATTTGTTAGGACTAACAAATACCACAAGTATCATAAAAAATCTAGGGAAATAACATAGTATGCTTTTTAATTAATTACCTCATACACCTTTCTAATAATTTTTTCCATACATGTTTTGACTGTAAAACCTCTGATCTCCTCTTCACAAGAAAGCAGGGTTTATTTTGGTTTTTTTTGCGGTACGTGGGCCTCTCACTGCTGTGGCCTCTCCCGTTGCGGAGCACAGGCTCCGGACGCGCAGGCCCAGCACCCATGGCTCACGGGCCCAGCCGCTCCGCGGCATGTGGGATCCTCCCGGACCGGGGCACAAACCCGTGTCCCCTGCATCGGCAGGCGGACTCCCAACCACTGCGCCACCAGGGAAGCCCCAAGAAAGCAGTTTTGCAATCTTATTTTCTGCAGCGAGATCAGAAAGATCTTTCCTTTAGCATGATTGATTGAAAAAAATTGTTACTGATAATTTAGGAAATTTCCTTTCAGATTCATATGACATTCCTGGTAATTAAATTTTTAGAATTATGGTCAAATCTGAGAAAACTGCAATCAAGTTTCTTTCATGTATGAACTATAAGAATATATGAAGGCCTTTGAAATAAGTGTTCTTATGTAGTGAGTCCATGATCCTTGAATCAAGGAAACTCAAGGTAGTTGGACATTATTGAAACCGTGCGACTCAGATTGGGACTTGAACCCTCGGTCTTTTAATTGAGATCACACACCTGGTCTCAGGACTTAATGAAGCTCAGGTTCTTGATGTCTCATCGCAGGAAGAATTCAGTGAGAGACAAAGTGATAGGTAAGAAGTAGAATTCTTTAGAGAGAAACACACTCCACAGACAGAGTATAGGCCATCTCAGAAGGCCAGAGGCCCCAACATATGGGGTGGTTAGTTTTCATGGACTGGGTAATTTCATAAGCTAATGAGTGGGAGGATTATTCCAACTATTTTGGGGAAGGGGTGGAGATTTCCAGGAACTGGGCTACTGCCCACTTTTTGATCTTTGATGGTTGGCCTTGGAACTGTCCTGGCGCTGGTGGGTGTGTCGTTTAGCATGCTAATGGATTACAATGAGTGTATAATGAGGCTCAAGGTCTACTGGAAGTTGACTCGTCTGCCATCTTGAACCTAGTTGATTGTAACCAGTTTTTGTCATGTCCTATGGCCATGTCATTCTTTTAAAGGTTGGGCCCTGCCCCCTTCCCTCCTGTTTCATTATGAGTTTTGTGTTATCTTCATTGACAGCAGTATTGCACGTCCAAATAGCAAGAAATTTAAATTTAAATATTTTTCCAAAGTATCCATATGATTTACTCCTCTTTATTAATTAGCTTATTAAGTAATCTGTGGTGGCACATTTTTAATTGCATTAGCTGCATTATCAAGTGTGCTGCTGACAGGAGAGAAATTCCATTTCAACTAAGTCTTGATGAAAACCCAATCATTCACTTACAATTTTGCATGTCAGATGATTGGAAGAATTTTCCATGGAACAACAGAGAATAGTTCTGAAGCTATGAGCCTCAGTATATGCTCACTGTAACACATCAGCAAGCTAAATGACACACCCACAGGCGTCGGTGACAGTTCCAAGGCCGACCATAAAGGTCAAAAAGTCGTCGGTGGCCCAATTTCTGGAAATCCCTCCCCCTTCCTGAAATAGCTGGAATACTCCTTCCACTCATTAGCCTATGAAATTACCCACCCCTATAAAAACTGACAACCCCATACCCTGGTGCCTTTCTCCTCTTCTGAGATGGCTCACACTCTGTCTGTGGAGTGTTTTTCTCTCTAAATAAATCCACTTCTTACCTATCACTTTGTCTCTCACTGAATTCTTTCTACAATGAGACATCAAGAACCTGAGCTTCATTAAGTCCTGAAACCAGGTGTGTGATCTCGGAAGACGGTGGGTTTTGGCTGGGTTCAAGACCCAGCCACATGGGTTCAAGTCCCAATCTGAGGTGCACGGTTTCAGTTCCACATATTTTAGCCTTTCTTTTACTGCAAGATGCTGTAAGTCATGTTCAGATCACCTCTACTCTTGCACCTTCATATCACAGCACTAGTAAGTCCACGCAGTGGTACAAATATTCTTGGAAGCCATTCCTAAGCCTGAATGTCTTAACATAGCTAAATACCTATACATCAAGGTGACTAGGGACCACCTAACTATATCCCACTAAACCTAAACTAAGTGTGTTTGCAAGTCAACTTTCCTTTTGCTAGATTCTCAAAATTCCTGCAGCCACTAGGGCCCTTTGGCACAAGGGAGATAAGAAGCTAGAATAGAAGGAGATAGTAGTCTTAACTGTAAACACAACGCAGGGTCTTGGAAAGAGCCCACACAAGTAAAGGAAACTGAAGTGTAAGCTTCTTTAACTTCACAGTAAATCCACTTCTGATGAAGACAGAGCTGCTTTGCAAAACTCAATGACCACATGTACTCCAAAGCAGGCCCTTTTCCCCACCGCTGTTCACGACAGAGTACTGGCATGTGAGCACTGGAAGGCTGGGAAGGACTGGAGGCTTAGCTGGACAATGCCCTTTGGCATGGACATTGAAGTTTGCACTAGGTACAGTGCCCAAGGCAGAGCTTTGCCAAAGAGGCTTTCAGGCAGAGGATTAGGATTACGGCAGCTGCTGTAAGGCAGAAATTCAGCCTTGTGATGACTGAAGCTGATAGACTGGTTTGATAATAATGTTAATGATAATAGATAGATAGTGTTTGTTTTTACTTTCCCCAGCTTGGCAAACAAGGAAACTCAGTTCTAAAAAGGGAATTACTGGGACTTCCCTGGTGGCGCAGTGGTTAAGACTCTGTGCTCCCAACGCAGGGGGCCCAGGTTTGCTCCCTGGTCAGGGAACTAGATCCCACATACATGCCGCAACTAAGAGTTCACATGCCATGACTAAGGACCCTGCCTGCCACAACCAAGACCTGGTGCAACCAAATAAATAAGTAAATAAATATTTTTTAAAAAGGGAATTCCCTGGCAGTCCAGTGGTTAGGACTCGGCCCTGTCACTGCCAGGGGAACTAAGATCTCACAAGATGTGCACTGTGACCAAAATAAATAAATAAATAAATAAAATGGATAAAAGGTTTTCTCAAGTATAAGTGAGGTGTCCTTGGAGGACTTCCAGGCAGAACTGGTGAACATATTAAAAGCAAGAGTCTTAGTATACATGTGATACCTGTGCATAGAATAAAATTCTGGGACTATCTCTAGCTAGGTTATGGTACCTCTTTTTTTTTTTTTTTTTTTTTGGTCACTCCGTGTGGCTTGCAAGATGTCAGTTCCCCAACCAGGGACTGAACCCGGGCCACGGCATTGAAAGCCCAGAATCCTAACCACTGGGCCACCAGGGAACTCCCTATGGTAGCTTTTAATAATTATTATTGCTTATCTATTATGCCGAAATATTTTGCAAACAAAATGTATCTCTTTTGTAGATTACTTTCAGAAACATGCCAATTGTTGTACATCTAAAAAGAAATGCATGGGTTTCTCCCAAAATATTAGGTAGTGCCTGTGGAAAGCTGAACTGGGAGATGTACCCAGAAATACCAGTGTGTGGGAAGATCCAGACCAAAGACCTAGAATCTGCCCCTCATTTACAGAAGTGCAAAACCATTTATGCCTTGTTAAGGCAATGCTGTCAGGTTTCAGCCTCCTGTGGCAGCTCAACTAGAATGCAGGAGCATTATCAGGACGTGCTGCTAAACCAGCTTGGGGCCAGAGTAAGCCAATATGATTGACCCTTCCCTAGCTTACTGTAGGACAAGGTGAGACTATGGATAACAGGAATTTATCCGTGGCATAACACCTAATACTTATAGGTTTCCTTATTAGTCTACAAGCTGTGCAGAAAAATAGATTTCCCAGGTTTGGTTAACAGCCCAGAAAGGTAACCTGGAACCCGTGCAGTAGGGATGTCTTGGATTTAATTAACCATTTTCTGGTTTGTTCTCTCTCCCATGCATGCATTTGGCTTGTCTTTGGGCTTTTTGTTTTTTTAATTTATTTTTGACTGCGTTGGGTCTTTGTTGCTACATGTGAGCTTTCTCTGGTTATGGTGAGCAGGAGCTACTCTTCGTTGCGGTGAGTGGGCTTTTCATTGCAGTGGCTTCTCTTGTTGCAGAGCACAGGCTCTAGGCGTGTGGGCTTCAGTAGTTGTGGCACGCGGGCTCAGTAGTTGTTGCACACGGGCTCTAGAGCACAGGCTCAGTAGTTGTGGCACACGGCCTTAGTTGCTCCACGGTATGTAGGATCTTCCCAGACCGGGGCTCGCACCTGTGTCCCCTGCATTGGCAGGCGGATTCTTAACCACTGAGCCACCAGGGAAGCCCTGTCTTTTGCGCTTTAATTCTTGCTGTTCTTTTACACATATTCCACACATTAGCCAATGAACTACCACTAGTTCCCGTGCATGCTCACAATATGCCCTCAGCCTGGAATGCCCACCTACCCAATCTCTGTAAGTTCAAATCTAAATATCTCTCAAGTGCTTGCTCAAATGTCACCCATGAAATCCTCCCTGAGCTGTCATTCCTATGAAACTTCCAAAAGCACTCGACTGGTAATTTTTTATAGCACATGTTCCTTTCTTATTTGCATTAGTTTCTGTATCACACATTGCCTACTAAAAACAAAGTTTAGCATTTTTTGTTAAATACCTAATTCTGTAAATAGATTAGGTGCTCAACAAATAACTTTTAAGGCTCAAAGACCTAAGTGTAAGAGCTAAAATTCTTAGAAGAAAAACTCTTAGAAGAAAAACTCTTAGAAGAAAACATAGGGGGAAAGCTTCATGACATTGGATTTGGTAATGATTTCTTAGATATGACATCAAAAGCACACGGAACAAAAGAAAAAATAGATAAATTGGACTTCATTAAAATTAAAAACTTTTGTGCATCAAAGGATACTATCAACAGAGTGAAAAGGCAACCCACTGAATGGGAGAAAAATGTTTGCAAATCATGTATCTAATAAGAGATTAATATGTAGGATACATAAAAAAACTCTGACAACTCAAAAACAAATAATCAAACAACCCAATTTAAAAAATGGACAAAGGACTTATATATTAATTTGCCAGAGCTGCCATAACAAATACCACAGGCTAGGTAGCTTAAACAACAGAAATTTATTTTCTCACAGTGCTGGAGGCTGGAAGTCCAGGATCAAGGTGTCTGCAGGGTTGGTTTCTCCCAAGGCCTCTCTCTTTGGTTTGCAGACGGCACCTCCTCCCTGTGTTCTTTTCTCTGTGCACAAACATCCCTGATATCTACCTGGTGTCTTCAAACCTCTGCTTCTTATAACCAGTCAGATTGGATTAGGGCCCACTCTAATGGCTTCGTTTTAACTTAGTTACTTTTTAAAGACTCTATTTACAAATACAGTCACATTCTTAGGAGGTGAGGGTTAGGGTTTCGACATATGAATTTTTTTTTTTTTGGTGGCGGGGACACACTTCAGGCCATAACAGACTTGACTAGACGTTTTTCCAAAGAAGATGTATAAATGGCCAATAAGCACATGAAAAGATGCTTGACACCACTAATCATTAAGAAAATGTAAATCAAAGCCAAAATGAGATACCACTTCACATCCGTTAGGATGTTTGCTATTAAAAACAAAACAAAACAGAAAACAACAAGTGTTGGAAAGGATAGGGGGAAATTGGAACCCATATGCACTGCTGGTGGGAATGAAAAATGGTGCAGCCACTATGTAAAATAGTATGACATTTCCTCAAAAAATTAAACATAGAATTACTGTGTAATCCTACAATTTCATTTCCGGGTATATATCTGAAAGAATTAAAAGCAGGGACTCAAACAGATATTTGTACACCACTGTTCATGGTGGTGTCATTCACCATAGCCAAAAGATTGACACAGCCCAAATGTCCATTGATGGGTGAATAGATAAAATGGGGTATATATATACAATGCAATATATAGCCTTAAAAAGGAATGAAATTCTGATACGTGCTACAACATGGATGAACCTTGAAGCATTATGCTAAATGAAACATACCAGATACAAAAGGACAAATAGTGTATTATTCCTTTTATTTTTTTATTAAATTTTTGGGGATCCGTATTTTTTTGTTGTTGTTTTACAATGTTGTGTTAGTTTCTGCTGTACAGCAAAGTGAATCAGTTACACATATAAATATATCCACTCTTTTTTAGATTCCTTTCCCATTTAGGTCACCACAGAGCATTGAGTAGAGTTCCCTGTGCTATACAGTAGGTTCTCATTAGTTACCTATTTTACATATAGTAGTGTATATATGTCAGTCCCAATCTCCCAATTCATCCCACCCTCCTCCCCCTTGGTAACTATAAGTTTGTTTTTTACATCTGTGACTCTATTTCTGTTTTGCAAATAAGTTCATCTGTACCATTTTTCAAGATTCCACATATAAGCAATGTTATATGATATTTGTCTTTCTCCTTCTGACTTAATCACTCTGTGTGACAATCTCTAGGTCCATCTGTGTCCCTGCAAATGGCGTTATTTCATTCCTTTTTATGGCTGAGTAATATTCCACTGTAAATATGTACCACATATTCTTTATCCATTCCTCTATCAATGGACATTTAGGTTGCTTCCATGTCCTGGCTATTGTAAATAGTGCTGCAATGAACATTGGGGTGCATGCATCTTTTCAAATTATGGTTTTCTCTGGATATATGCCCTGGAGCGGGATTGCTGGATTATATGGTAGCTCTACTTTTAGTTTTTTAAGGAACCTCCATACTATTCTCCATAGTGGCTGTACCAATAGGATTCCTTTTATATAAGGTACATAGAATAGTCAAATTCATAGAGACAGAAAGAAGAATGGTGGTTGCCAGTGGCTGAAGAGGAGGAATAGGGAGTTATTGTTTAGTGGGTACAGAGTTTCAATTTGGGAAGGTGAAGAATTTCTGGAGATGGATGGTGGTAATGGTTACACAACAATGTGAATGTATTTAATGCCACTGAAATGTACACTTAAAAATGGTAAATTTGGGGGCTTCCCTGGTGGCGCAGTGGTTGAGAGTCCGCCTGCCAATGCAGGGGACACGGGTTCGTGCCCCCTTCCGGGAGGATCCCACGTGCCGCGGAGCGGCTGGGCCCGTGGGCCATGGCCGCTGAGCCTGCGCATCTGGAGCCTGTGCTCCGCAACGGGAGAGGCCACAACAGTGAGAGGCCCACGTACCGCCAAAAAAAAAAAAAAAAAGGTAAATTTGGGACTTCCCTGGTGGTGCAGTGGTTAAGAATCTGCCTGCCAATGCAGGGGACATGGGTTCAAGCCCTGGTCCGGGAAGATCCCACATGCCACGGAGCAACTAAGCCCGTGTGCCACAACTACTGAGCCTGAGCTCTAGAGGCTGTGAGCCACAACTACTGAGTCCACATGCCACAACTACTGAAGCCCACACGCCTAGAGCCTGTGCTCCTCAGCAAGAGAAGCCACCGCAACGAGAAGCCCGCGCACCACAACAAAGAGTAGCCACCACTTGCCGCAACTAGAGAAAGCCCGCACGCAGCAACGAAGACCAAACGCAGCCAAAAAACATAGATAAATAAATTTATTTTTAAAAAACAGTAAATTTTATGTCATGTATATTTTACCACAGTAAAAAAACTTTTTTTGATTAGAGAGAATCATGAAGACAGGGCCTTGGATAGAGCCTCTCTGATTCACACCCCTCACCTTCAGGGGGAGTAAACTTGAGCAATCCTTAAAAACCAGGATTTATCTGGTTCATGAAAATTTGCCAGATGAGCATTTGTTGCCTTTGTTAACCCAGGATATTCTTCTAGAGAGCTAACTTGAATTCTTCACAAATAGTTTCGTTTATTTCCTCTTTCCTTTTCCTTCCTTTCAAAAGGTATTTACTGAGGACCTCTCCTGTGTATCGCACTATTTGGGAGATATGGAGAAAGAATGGCAGTATAGATAGTAAATACACAGACTCTGGATTTAAATGCCAGTTTTGCCCCCCCCCCCATTATCTAATGGGCACATTACTGTGGGTACCTCAGTTCCCACATCTGTAAAATGGGCACAATAATACTACCCATTTCATAGGGTTTGTGTTGAATATCTTCTGTTTGTCCCTCCAGATCCACTCTCTACCTTTCTCTGCTCAGTTCTTAGCCCTGGGAAGCTGATTACATGAGCTGCATCAATGGTCACCCTTGCTCTTTAGCTGCAATTTGGATTTGGGCAATGCGGATCCCTGGTAGGAGATCAGAGGGAGGTAGGAACAGAGTTGTTTTGTTTTGTTTTGTTTTGAATCCCTGGCTTTCTCCCTGTGGGGTTGCTGCAGAATGGCTGCCTCTTAGACCAAAGGTTATAGCTTTGACCAAGACAGCCCTCTCCACATGGCTTTCTTTTCCTGAGCTTCCATAAACATTCCCTCCCTTTACAACGTCAAGTCCAGTAGGAGTGGTCATGTTCATATTAACTAGCTACCACAGAGGACATGAGTGCCAAGAGAGGGGCAGTGCCTTTTGAGTAACTCAGCACAGTGTTCTGGTTCTTCATCATTAGCAGCCAGATCCCAGAGGGCATTGAATATGTCATAATAAATAGTTTGAAGACGACCCAGCCAGCCCTAGAATGAAAGCTGTTTATTAACTATCCTCTCTCCAGTGTCTGGTACCTAGTTAGTGATCCTTCAATATTGAATGAATATTGAAAAAACAGCTCTGAATAAAATGGAAGGAACTAGTGCTTAAAACTGACTTCCATTTTATGTTTGTATTATATGCTCAGTGCCTACTTTTACAAGCTGCTCTTACTAAGCTTATGGTCAGTGATCAATATATGTCTATTGTTATACAATATGGGTAACAATGATACTGATGTCAAGGAAAAGGAGAATTTCTTATTGTCTTTAAAACTGTAGTTGAATTCATGGACAAATAGTCTAGTGATTGGCATTGAGTTTTAAAGGTTTTTTTTAATTTTTTGGCTGCATTGGGTCTTTGTTGCTGTGCACGGGCTTTCTCTAGTTGCGGCGAGCAGGGGCTACTCTTCATTGCAGCGTGCGGGATTCTCATTGTGGTGGCTTCTCTTGTTGCGGAGCACGGGCTCTAGGTGCTCGGGCTTCAGTAGTTGTGGCACACAGGCTTAGTAGTTGTGGCTCAAAGCCTCTAGAGCGCAAGCTCAGTAGTTGTGGCGCCCGGGCTTAGTTGCTCTGCGGCATGTGGGATCTTCCCGACAAGGGCTCGAATCCGTGTCCCCTGCATTGGCAGGCAGATTCTTAACCACTGCACCACCAGGGAAGTCCCTGTTTGTTTGTTTTGTTTTTAAGGTTCTATTGCAGAATTTTTTCAATAAAAGAAATCTGAATTTTATATTTTGAAAATGTTAACTACAGAATTTTGTTCTTCTTATATGAATTATTTAATTATCAAGCAGTAATAAAAAATGAATAAATATCTTTTAAGCCACCATAACAGTCAAATTCCTATTATAGCCATAAAGATAACAAATATAACAATATTACTTAAACTATGGAATACCTAGCTGGTGAAATACTAGGTAGCCAATAAAACTTAAGTAACAATGACATAGGATTGCTTATTGTATTATGTGAAAAGAGTAATATAAAAAAAATTTTATATGGATGAATATTACAATGTAAGAGAAAAGTCCAACAAACACTTAGGCATTAATAAAAGCTAATGGTCATCTGGATGGTTGTACTGTAAATAACTTTTCCTCTTTCTTTAAAATTTTTTTTCCAAATTTTCTAATATAAGCATATATTATTTTCATAGTGAAAAAATATTAAAGCATAGTAAGTCTATCATCTAAAATACAAATTATTTTCGTTACTAATGGAGAGAAGATATACAAATTAAAAAGAAATAAAAATTATTCCTTTCGACTCTGATGAAAAGGATAAATACACTTAAATACCATTTAGAACACAAACAGACTTTTTCAGGTTTCTAACAAGCCTGCAAATTCCATTATGTGATACTCATTTTACTATTATTATTATCATCATAATTTATTACTCATTTTTATTTTACTGAAATTTTGTTATAATTAAAGCACAGATGGGTAGGACAATCTTAATCTATAGAGCTACTGTCCAGTTCCTCTGTGTCAAAGTAGCAAATGAAAAGGATTTGGATTGGTAATGTTAGCCTAAAACAATAAAACAGCCAGTTATTTGACCAGCAAAACAGGTTTATGCAGGAGCAGGAAAAAATTGTTATTTGGGACATGCAAGTATGGTGAACTACATGCAAGCCCTTTAAAACAAAGGAGGGGAAACTCATAGAAGAGAAGGGGAAGTTAGGATAAGCTGTTATAAACGAAAAGTACATTACAGGAATTTGGGAGTTCGAGGTACAGTGGCCTTTCACTGGCTGAGTTGTGACAGTCCGTCACTGGATGAGCTCTTGCCAGGCAAGGAGAATATCTTTCTTCCTCTGGCTGATGGTGGTAAAGTAGTGTCACTTTCTGCTGGAGATGCGAAGTACATCTCTTCCTATTGGGATCAGTATTGATGTTGAGTGGTGTGTGCATGAGAGCTCCCCCTTCTGGCCTCCTGACTCCATTTTAGTGAGCTTTCCCTTTATTAATTTTCACGCTAATAAGGTTACGTCGAGTTTATTGTCTCGTATTTTCCTTGTTTCTTCTAGACTACTGGAAATTTTGATCTACTGTGATGTTGTGTTTCAATAGGTAGGGTAAAGTAAGTTACTCTGTCAGGGTGAGTTTAGGTGCCTGAGATGAAAGAAAATAGAGCTAGGGTAATTGCTACTCATCAGAATGGAGAACTCTCCAACATCCTTGTGAAGAGTAACTGGACTTTACCAGTTTAAATTTTTACCCAGAAACGTTTAAATTTTTTATTTAATCTTGCCGAAACACTATTTGTCAGTCAATGACTAGAGGTAGGGTGAAAGCTAATTGTCAGCTTTAAGATGTAGGTTTTAAAACTTCTGGGATCCAGGTAGAGTAACGAACAGATGATTTGAAACAATTCCCTTGAATTGATTGTTATACAAACGTGAGTTTCTTTCAGCATTAAATTAAATATGATCTTATTTTGTGCCTCAAAAAAAACAAAAAAACGTTTCACATGTCGGGGGAAGTAACCTGATCTTTGACTTTCAACCAGTAGGCAGTACAGTCCCAGCCAGGTCCATCTCCTGCCCATGTTGAAATTATAGGAAGATAGAAGAGGTGGTGGATATCCTCGTTTTCTGAAGCCCTAGAAAACATCTCTAGTGTGTATATATATGATCAGGCCACCCAAGATGGCTGTTCTCTTGCTCTCTGTCCATCCCCTGCTCGACCAGTGCCTGCTTCACCCTACTCACCTGACCGACCTTCCTACGTACTTGCCCCAGGCCCCAGCTAAAGATTGTTCTAACTTTAGCCACCAAGGTAGCATATCAAAGGGGTGGTGAGGGGCATACCCCTCTGCTAGTTTCCCTGGTAAACGATGAGCCAACCTGATGTCAGCTCCCCCATAACTGGTAACCCCCAATCCCCTCCACGGTCCCCACCTCCAACCCCCCCCCCCCCCCCCGGCCCCCCCCCCCACCCCCCCCCCCACCTAGAACACTACTGCCACGTCCTACCCGTTATCCACGGTAGGGGTGTCACTCCAGGACCTTGCTTCAGACATGTAAATCCCCCTGTCCATTAAACCACTGAAGTCTCTGTTGCTGACTCCATGCTCTTTCTTCTGTCTTAAAGCTGGGCAAGTGCAGGGCTTCCGAGCCTGCAGGGTGTAGCCCAACATATATATATATATACACACATATATATATATATATATATATATATATAAAATTTCTATCTCTAGTAGCTAAGTGTCTGATATATTTTCAAAACAAGGTAAAACTATGACATATTATAAATGTATAATATTTATAAAATAAGAAATTATGTCAAAGATTTTATGTCAAACATATGTCAAAGATTTTCTGTAGCTCATTAAGTGATGAGAGAACTGGGAAATTTCTTAAAAGTGGTTCAAAGGAGAAGTCAAATTTATATGGAGTAAAGAAATGTTGAATGAATTTACAAATGGAAGCAAAACTGGATTTTTCTACAGGAGTGGGTGGGTAGGGAAGTCAATCCCACCTCCATCCAGGCAGAATTTTTTACATGTCTGAGGATGTTAAAGGCAGAATAGTCCTTGCCTCCCCCTACCTCCAAGATGTCCACATTCTCATCCTTAGAACCTGTAAATATGTTAGGTTACATGGCGAAGGGGAATTAAGTTTGCAGATAGAATTAAGATGGCTAATCAGCTGACCTTAGTACAGAGAGAGTATCCTGGATTATCCAGGCGAGCCCAACACACACACACACACACACACACACACACACAAATTAAGACCTCACACTATAACGGCAGAGCTTATGGAGCTTACTTTGGGGCAGCAAATAAAAGTAGGAATGTATTCCTAATGAGATGAGTGACTCAGCACTTAGCAATTGCAAAAATGCTCTATCCAACCACGGGATCATTAATCACTGATGGAAGCAGAAATGAGCAAATTGATGACTTGATGGTTCAGTAGAATTCCCCTTGAAAACTGGGAAGAGCCAAATCATCAATAACTCTGGAATCAATTCTTGCTCCATCAGCCAATTTCTAGCCAAATGGAGTAATGGCCTCTTGGTAGCCAACTGCTTCAGCTACAGGGTTTGTGTTACAGCAGAATTTTCTTTCTTTCAATTAAAATAAGCTGGGTAAAACTTAGAACTTGACTCTCATCCTACGGAAACTCTTATCAAGTAGAAACTGACTGACAGGCACTGAAAAAAAAAGCAAAAATATAAAAAGCATGAGCTAAAAAAATGATGATTGAAGTGGAATTATATTGTTTTTGCTTTCCTGGCATTCATACCTCATTCTTTTCATAGCAACACACTCAGAGTTTCAGATGAGGCTGATGCCACACGTATTCCTCTTACTACTCCATTTAAACAAAGGTGGGTGAATGACCCAAGCCTGGCCCTTCTGTCTCACCGATTGGTTTAAGAATTTATAGGACCAGACTTGACCCACTGAGAATCAAGCTTGGACCATTATTTGAAAGCACCAGGCAAGAAGCACTTTCTATGGGCTGGTCTTGCTAACCTGGTGGAATATGAATTGGAGTTAAGGGAGGATCAGCTTGACAATGAAGTCAACTCAGAAGTAAGCAGAAACCAGAACACAGATTCCTTTGATATCATTTGTACTCTTAGGCCCAGTCATGCCTGTTACAAGATCGTTTAACTCTGGTCTCTTCAAAGTAGCCAATTATCAGTATTTTGTACCTTTTCCCACTTAAGTCCATTTGGGCCTAATTTCTGTAACTTGCAATCAAGAAAGTCCTGACTAAGATGACCATGTAGATTTGGGAAGTTATCTCAGTACTGTTAAAAGATAAACTGAGGTATATTAAAAATGTTAAGAGTTTATTTCAGCAAAAATCAACTCTAATCCAGCATTGCCAAACCAGAAGTACTTAGAAGCTCCACTGACAGGAACTAGGGGAAAGACTTTTATAGAAGAAGGGCAGAAGCAAAGCAAGGAAACAGCTTAAATGTTTGCCTTATTTGGAAAAGCTTAGTTGGCTGTTTGCAATTGGTTGTCCTTAGGTTTTGATTTCTTAACCTTGAGGTATGAACAGGCTTAGGTTTTGGTTTGCTTAGTAGGCTGATAAGGTATTAGAACCACATTGGTCTAATGGTCTCCTTATTTAATTAACACTACCAAACAGATGGATCGAAAAAGAAAGTAAAGAAATACACTAGGGGAAAAAAAGACAAATTCCAAGTGTTAAAAAACAAAGAAGGGGGTTAAATATCATTCATACATTAAACATAACACAAATCACAAAACTATTCACAATACTTCCCACAGAAGAGAAATGATACATGTCATGGCATTCAATAGTCAACATTAACAGCGAAAGCTCTTACAGAACCAAATGTCTTGGCAAAGTGGTTTCAACTTCTCCCACTATGACCTCAGTATATTTTATGCTGTCCCTAAATTTCCTGAAACACTGTCCTGGGATCCATATCAGCATCTATAGTTTTGTTTGAAGTCTGGGGGAATGACGCAGAAATGGAGAAAATACAGTCTGACTTTGAGAGCCTTAAGCTCCAGGGAAAGACAATAGAAAAAGAAAATCTGTCACTAAAAGTGAGCACCATTTGTAAGAATGGTAGTTATCCCCTTATTTTTATCCATTCAAAAGAAATTATTTCTTCTTTGAAATCTTTCTAGAACCCCCATTGTAGGCTGTACATGTAGATGTAGATCTGTGGTCCTTTTTAGTGTATTTTCAGCACATCTGAGAATGCAGAAGAGGCAAAGAGAATGAAATCAAAATAACTCAATTGTTAGAATAATATGATTAAGTTGATTCAGTCAGGAAAACAAAGTCAAACTATTAAAAAGAGTTTTGATGGGGAATATCATCTTTCATAAATCAGCAAGATTTGGAAAGCAACCTTGTTTGTGCCCCCTTTTCATTTATCTTAATTTAGCAGCTTCATGGAGCCAGGCCTGGCGGTTTCTAGTTCAGCTTGGGGTCTAAGGTTGTGGGACAGATTGTTCCTCCATCCATCCCCCATGTATTCACTTAGTATTTTGATTCAGCTTTGAAAGGGAAAGGAAATTTTCCAACTCATAACAAAGGACTAGTATCAAAACATAATTTTAACATTTAAACATAAATTTTTAAAACTCCAACAAATAATAATGGATAATAATAATAAAAGACAAACAACACAATAGAAAAGAAGAAGAGAAAAAAGAAGAGAAAACCTAAATGGCCAATAAAGTTGTGAAAAGATGCTCAACCTCATTGCTACTTAGGAAGATGCAAATTAAAACAATGATATGCCATTTCATACACATAAGATTGGTGAGAACTAAAAATAACAAGTGTTGGCAGGGATTAGGGATATTCTCATACACTAAGTACAACCACTCAGAGGAGTAAATTTGCAATTATTTTTATATGCAAGGTTGAAGATACCCTATGGCTTACCCATTCCACTTCAAATATTTACTCTAGGGCTTCCCTGGTGGCGCAGTGGTTGAGAGTCCGCCTGCCAATGCAGGGGAGACGGGTTCATGCCCCGGTCCGGGAAGATCCCACATGCCATGGAGCGGCTGGGTCCGTGATCCATGGCCGCTAAGCCTGCGCGTCCGGAGCCTGTGCTCCGCAACGGGAGAGGCCACAACAGTGAGAGGCCCGCGTACCGCCAAAAAAAAAAAAAAATTGTAGAAGGATACAAAACTGTACTGTATTTTATTCTCCATGTACCTAGGTAATAAATACATATGCAAGACAACTATAAAAACATGAACAGAAAGTTCAGTGAAGAGGTAGCTCTGGATAGTTAGGATAATGGAATGGGGATGGGTTTCAACTGTATATGTATTGTTTTATAAAAAAAGAAACAATATAAAGTAAATATGGCAAATGATTAACTTCTGTGACACATGTACCCCTGAGAGTACAAAAAGGTTTTCTAAAAGATATACTGGCACTGATAGTTTTAATGGAATGGACCAAACCATAACTTCCATGTACTTGTTTTCCTAAAAGTTATCTTTCTAAGAACTTGTCACACTGGTTCTTTCTGACCTCCTTTTCACATTTTGAAAGGCATCTTACTCAATCTTCTGAGTCTCAGTAGCTGTCAAATTTTCTAGAGCACTGAACAAAGGGACAATTTAAAATATCAGGTTAGATACTGAGAAAAAATTTGACTCAGTAACCATGTAAACAAATCCTTTTGCAATCTGGGTGACTTTTGCATGGGAGGAAAAAAATCTTTTCCCTCTACCCTTCCTAGTTTCATTGGCTGGGGTCTTATAAATTAGACTGACAAAAGAGTAACAAGAAAAACAAACTGAAGTTTCTTAACATGATTCATACACATGGGAGTAACTCAAAGGGGTGGTTAGAACTTGGGCTTATATAGCATCTCAACAAGAGACTGACAAAATAAAGGAAAAGGACTTTTGAGTTTCTAGGGTGGCAAATTGTGGGAAGGCAAATATATATGGGAACTAATGGAAAATAAGGGTTAGTTAGTAAAGTTTGTTATGTACAATAGATTGCTTTGGTGCCGTGTCTGGGCTGGTAAGGGTAACTTTTGTCCTTCCTGGTAGAGAGAGGAGGGGGAAGAACTTTACAAATTTATGTTCTGTTTTTAGACAAATGGAGGAGAGGGCAGAGAGCTTGTACCTGCTACTTCTCAATTTCCTTCAGCTTAAAATAACCCTTATAGCAAAGTGGCATATTCTGCTGCTGTTCACTTTCAATTACTTGTTTTCAATACCAGTGGAGGACCAAATTGAGTTGTCAGTTGATTGATCGTTATATACAATACCTGATAATAAATTACTGTATGATTTTTGGCATATTAAAACTCAGAAGTCATTATATTGCTATAACAAAATACCTTCTGTTCTCTTCTAAACTTTTTTTTTTTTTTTTTTTTTTTTTGGTCCTCGTCGTTGCGCACACCTTCTCCAGTTGCTGCGAGCGGGGCCACTCTTTGTTGCAGTGCACGGGCCTCCCATTGTGGTGGCCCCTTCCGTTGCAGAGCATGGGCTCTAGTCGCACGGGCCTCAGTAGTTGTGGCATGTAGGCTCAGCAGTCATGGTGCACCGGCTCAGTTGCTCTGCGGCATGTGGGATCTTCAGGGACCAGGACTCAAACCCATGTCCCCTGCATTGGCAGGTGGACTCTTAACCACTGTGCAACAAGGAAAGTCCCTTCTAAACTTTTTAATATGGAAAATCTGAACACAGAGATGAAATCAGAGAATAAGAATGAATACTCATATCTTCCACCTTGATTGAACAAGAATGAATACTCATATCTTCCACCTTGATTGCTACATTTGCTTTTGTTCTATCTGTCCATCCATCTACCTAGTTTTTTTTTTTCTGAAACTTTTGAATACAAGTTGCAGACATCCAGAAACTTTACCTGTAAATCACACACCCCTCAAAAATAATTAACAATAATCACATAATGTCATCTAATATCCATTCCATAATCAAATGTATATAATTGTCCCCAAATTCCTTTTATTGCTAGTTCCCAATCTAGAATCTAGACAATCAAACCACGCACTTGGCTATTATGACTTTGTACATGCTTTTAATTTGGAATAACTCTCCCACCTTTTATAATGATACTTACTTTTTAAAAAAGTTTTATTGGAGTATAAATGTTGTGCTAGTTTCTGCTGTACAGCAAAGTGAATCAGTTACACATTATACATATATGTACTCTTTTTTAGATTCTTTTCCCATATAGGCCATTACAGAGTATTGAGTAGACTTCCCTGTGCTATACAGTAGGTCCTTACAGTTATCTATTTTATTTATAGTAGTCTGTATATGTCAATCCCAATTTATCCCTCCCACCCTTTCCCCTCTGGTAACCATAACTTTGTTTTCTACATCTGTGACTCTATTTCTGTTTTGTAAATAAGTTCATTTGTACCATTTTTTTAGATTCCACATATAAGCGATATCATATGATATTTGTCTTTCTCTGTCTGACTTACTTCACTCAGTATGACAATCTCTAGGTCTATCCATGTTGCTGCAAATGGCATTATTTTGTTCTTTTTCATGGCTGACTAATATTCCATTGTACATATGTACCACATCTTCTTTATCCATTCCTCTGTTGATGGACATTTAGGTTGCTTCCTGATACTTACTTTTTGAAGGGTTCAGGCCAGTTATTCTGTAGAAGGCACTTCATTTTGATTTTTATCTCATGGTGTTGTTTAACTTGTTACTCTCTTTACATTTTCTGTAAACTAAAAGTTAGGTCTAGATGGGCTGTATTTGATTTGGAGTAGATAATCTGTCAAGAATTTCTTTAGAAAATGTTGTGAATATTATGTCACATCAGGAGACAGTGTCAAGATAACCCACTACATTCATGGTGCTAAATTTAATCTCTTGATTAAGGTTTAACTGCCATGTTGCTCCATGGAAAAGATTCAATTTTTTTTTTAACTAAGGAAAATTCTAATACCTAAAGGAAATGGGAGGAAAGGGCTGAGGGAATGTCATAAACAAAGATACATAGAGGTATGTAGGACCCAGCTCATACTGGCTTGCAAAAGCTGACTGTCAAGTTCTTAAGAACTGGTGAGCTGGCTTCTATGCACAGCTGCTATTAAAATTTTTAACTGTATACATTTACAATAAGTTATATTAAAAATAGATACTATTCAAAACTCAGTTCCTAATTATTTTTACTACAGCACTATATTGTACACCATTATCAATGTCAGATATTTTATTTATTTCTATAGTATCTACACAATGGAAATATTATATAATGGGGTGTAATGTTCGTCTCTTCCCAACTACATGTTCAGTGACATTATGTTGACCGTTTGAAATTGATCATGGTGGGAGCATTTACATCATGGAAATATCAGCAAACACCATAAATCAGGGGTTGATTTATTGTTTTGTTGATAGTCTAGACCTAAAAGTGATGAAGATAATGTTAATAATATAGATTAAACTTAAAAATGTGTTATGTCTGTAGCTGTTACACTGTGAATAGCATTAAAAAACTGAGTAAGCAGTCTTCCAATATTCAGAAACTATTATTCAAGTCAGCAAAGAAGCTGATCACATTATTTTTGAAAGAGTAAAGTTTCAATATATGTCACTTTCATCTTACTGCTTAAAAAAATATCAAGCAACGTTCATGGAACTACACTGGTTCATCAATTGCAACCATATGTTGCTATGTCTACAAGAGTTCAGCAAAAATCAACAGTATTCTGTGAGAATCAATTGGCTATATGGAATTTACAATAGAACACACTTATATTTTAGTATTTTTATAATAAGAGGATCCTTTAAATCAGTAAAACATATATATGGACTGAACTGTGTCCCTCCAAAATTCATATGTTGAAGCCCTAACCCATAATGTGACTATATTTGGAGATAGGATTTTTAGGAGGTAATTAAGGGTAAGTGAGGTAATAAGGGTGGACCCCTAGTTTGATGGGACAGGGTGGCCTTATTAAAAAAGGAAGAGATCTCCCTCTCTCTCCGTCTCTCTTTCCCTCCCTCCCTCCCTCTCCTTACACATGCACCCACCTGGAAGGTCATGTGAGCACATAGTGAAAGGGCAGCCACTTACCAGTTAAGAGAAGAGGCCTCAGAATGAATCCTACCTGCCAGCACCTTGATCTCGGACTTATCAGCTTCCAGAACTGTGAGAAATAAATTTTTGTTGTTTAACCCACCCAGCCTGATGTTTTGTTAGGGCAGATCAAGCTTAGAGACACACACATATATACACACACACACACATACACATGCACTCCTGGTAGGTACACAAATAATTATAAGAAATGTTAGAGAGTGATAACAATAGGGATGGAATAGGATAGTTATACAGGTAGTTGTAGAAGTCCCACTAGGGGATTACAGATAGGGAAACCCAGGGAACTTTGGGAGACCACTGTAAGTTAATAATCGTTCAAGAAACATTGTGGGGACTTCCCTGGTGGCACAGTGGTTAAGAATCCGCCTGCCATGACATAAATCAAGGCAAGATCCTTTTTGACCCACTTCCTAGAGAAATGGAAATAAAAACAAAAATAAGCAAGTGGGACCTTATGAAACTTCAAAGCTTTTGCACAGCAAAGGAAATCATAAACAAGACCAAAAGACAACCCTCAGAATGGGAGAAAATATTTGCAAATGAAGCAACTGACAAAGGATTAATCTCCAAAATTTACAAGAAGCTCATGCAGCTCAATAACAAAAAAAACCAGGGGCTTCCCTGGTGGCGCAGTGGTTAAGAATCCACCTGCCAATGCAGGGGACATGGGTTCGAGCCCTGGTCCGGGAAGATCCCACATGCCGCGGGGCAACTAAGCCTGTGTGCCATAACTACTGAACCTGTGCTCTAGAGCCCACGAGCCACAACTACTGAGCCCATGTGCCACAACTACTGAAGCCTGTGTGCCTAAACCTGTCCTCCACAACAAGAGAAGCCACTGCAATGAGAAGCCCGTGCACCACAACAAAGAGTAGCCCCCACTCACCACAACTAGGGAAAGCCCACGTGCAGCAACGAATACCCAATGCAGCCAAAAATAAATTTAAAAAATTAAATTAAAAAAATAATAAATAACAAAAAAACAAACAACCCAATTCAAAATTGGGCAGAAGATCTAAATAGACATTTCTCTAAAGAAGATATACAGATTGCCAACAAACACATGAAAGGGTACTCAACATCACTAATCATTAGAGAAATGCAAATCAAAACTACAATGAGATTTCATCTCACACCAGTCAGAATGGCCATCATCAAAAAATCTAGAAACAATAAATGCTGAAGAGGGTGTGGAGAAAAGGGAACACTCTTGCACTGCTGGTGGGAATGTGAATTGGTTCAGCCACTATGGAGAACAGTATGGAGGTTCCTTAAAAAACTACAAATAGAACTACCATATGACCCAGCAATCCCACTACTGGGCATATACCCTCAGAAAACCAAAATTCAAAAAGAGTCATGTACCAAAATGTTCATTGCAGCTCTATTTACAATAGCCCAGAGATGGAAACAACCTAGGTGCCCATCATCGGATGAATGGAGAAAGAAGATGTGGCACATATATACAATGGAATATTACTCAGCCATAAAAAGAAACGAAATTGAGCTATTTGTAATGAGGTAGATAGACCTAGAGTCTGTCATACAGAGTGAAGTAAGTCAGAAAGAAAAAGACAAATACCGTATGCTAACACATATATATGGAATTTAAGAAAAAAAATGTCATGAAGAACTTAGGGGTAAAGCAGGAATAAAGACGCAGACCTCCTAGAGAACGGACTTGAGGTTATGGGGAGGGGGAAGGGTGAGCTGTGACAGGGCGAGAGAGAGCCATGGGCATATACACACTAACAAACGTAGTAAGGTAGATAGCTAGTGGGAAGCAGCCGCATGGCACAGGGATATTGGCTCGGTGCTTTGTGACAGCCTGGAGGGGTGGGATAGGGAGGGTGGGAGGGAGGGAGATGCAAGAGGGAAGACATATGGGAACATATGTTTATGTATGACTGATTCACTTTGTTATAAAGCAGAAACTAACACACCATTGTAAAGCAATTATACCCCAATAAAGATGTTAAAAAAAAAAAATCTAGAAACAATAAATGCTGGAGAGGGTGTGGAGAAAAGGGAACCCTCTTGCACTGTTGGTGGGAATGTAAATTGATACAGCCACTATGGAGAACAGTATGGAGGTTCCTTAAAAATCTACAAATAGAACTACCATACAACCCAGCAATCCCACTACTGGGCATATACCCTGAGAAAACCATAATTCAAAAAGAGTCATGTACCGGGCTTCCCTGGTGGCGCAGTGGTTGAGAGTCCGCCTGCCGATGCAGGGGACACGGGTTCGCGCCCCAGTCTGGGAAAATCCCACATGCCGCGGAGCGGCTGGGCCCGTGAGCCATGGCCGCTGAGCCTGTGCGTCCGGAGCCTGTGCTCCGCAACGGGAGAGGCCACAGCAGTGAGAGACCCGCATACCACACACACACACACACAAAAGAGTTATGTACCAAAATGTTCATTGCAGCTCTATTTACAATAGCCAGGACATGGAAGCAACCTAAGTGCCCATCAACAGATGAATGGATAAAGAAGATGTGGCACATATATACAATGGAATATTACTCAGCCATAAAAAGAAACGAAATTGAGTTATTTGTAGTGAGGTGGATGGACCTAGAGTCTGTCATACAGAGTGAAGTAAGTCAGAAAGAGAAAAACAAATACCGTATGCTAACACATATATATGGAATCTAAGAAAAAAAAAAGTCATGAAGAACCTAGGGGTAAGATGGGAATAAAGACAGACCTAGTAGAGAATGGACTTGAGGATATGGGGAGGGGGAAGGGTAAGCTGTGACAAACTGAGAGAGTGGCATGGACATATATACACTACCAAACATAAAATAGATAGCTAGTGGGAAGTAGCCGCATAGCACAGGGAGATCAGCTAGGTGGTTTGTGACCAGCTAGAGGGGTGGGATAGGGAGGGTGGGAGGGAGGGAGATGCAAGAGGGAAGAGATATGGGAACATATGTATATGTATAACTGATTCACTTTGTTATAAAGCAGAAACTAACACACCATTGTAAAGCAATATTACTCGAATAAAGATGTTAAAAAAAAAAAAAAGAATCCACCTGCCAATGCAGGGGACACGGGTTCGAGCCCTGGTCCGGGAAGATCCCACATGCTGTGGAGCAACTAAGCCTGTACACCACAACTACTGAGCCTGCGCTCTAGAGCCCGCGAGCCACAACTACTGAGCCTGTGTGCCACAACTACTGAAGCCCGTGGGCCTAGAGCTCGTGCTCCACAACAGGAGAGGCCACTGCAATGAGAAGCCCGCGCACCGCAATGAAGAGTGGCCCCCGCTCGCCACAGCTAGAGAAAGCCCGTGCGCAGCAACGAAGACCCAATGCTGACAAAAATAAATAAATAAAATAAATTTTTAAAAAAAGAAGAGAAAGAAACGTCATGGAATGAAGCAGGCTTGCTTAACTATAAAGCAGGAGATATGCCCCAGGTCATTAAGTAAAATAAAAATGTTACCACCCTTCTGCTGATTTGAATAAACGCTTATGACAGTCCTAGTTTGACCTCATAGGGTCAGACACTCTCCTGCTCCATAAGAAGGAGGAACTGCTGATGTAAACCTGATGGCTACTCGAAGAATGAGGAAGAAGGGGGTCGTTTCTCCCTCCTCCACTTTCCTTTGATTATAAAAATGTAGCCCACTTAATCCTTGGGGCAAAGCTCCCTCGCCTACCTGCTTGCATCTCTCACAAACGTCCTATATTAATAAAGCTACTTCTTGTCTATCACTTTGCCTCTCGATGAATTCCTTCTGTGCTGAGACACAAAGAACCTGAGCCTCAGTAAGTCCAGACATGAGTTGACTGATTCTAATTAAAAGTCTGTGGGTTCAAGTCCCATTCTGGGTTTAGGCTGGGTTCGAGTCCCGGCACATGGGTTCAAGTCCCAATCAGAGGTGAACGGTTTCAATAAGTGCTATAAAAATATGGAGTAAATGATATGTGAGGAGTGCAGAAGATGTGGCATTTTACCTTAGGTGGGTAATCCAGGCTGAAGATACTGAGGACTTGAACTTGGGCAGTGGCCTTAGAAAAACAGAAGTTTACTGTAGTTTCTTTTTTAAATATATATATATATATTTATTTATTTATCTTTGGCTGCGTTGGGTCTTTGCTGCTGTGCATGGGCTTTCTCTAGTTGCGGTGAGCAGGGGCTACTCTTCGTTGCGGTCTGTGGGTTTCTCATTGCGGTGGCTTCTCTTGTTGCTGAGCACAGGTTCTAGGCGCACGGGCTTCAGTAGTTGTGGCATGCAGGCTCAGTAGTTGTGGCTCACGGGCTCTAGAGCGCAGGCTCAGTAATTGTGGTGCACGGGCTTGGTAGCTCCGTGGCATGTGGGACCTTCCCGGACCCGGGCTCGAACCCATGTCCCCTGCATTGGCAGGCGGATTCTTAACCATTGCGCCACCTGGAAAGCCCCTACTTTGATTTCAAGATGGCACCATTTGACTTGTCAGCTACAGCAGACTAGCTCCTAAACTACTCATGGCTACTGGTGGAAATCTACACATCTAAGAGAAGTCAGAGTATTACAGAGTCATGGTTTTCAAGTGGGGTACCAGCTGCCTGTATATCTCTAGTCAGCTTCCTGCCCCCAAACCCCTCAGATTTTATTCTCAATGTCCTGCTCTTCTAAGTCTTCCTTCTCTACAGCTCTTCTCTAGGTCTCAAAAGATGACCTTCCGGGCTTCCCTGGTGGCGCAGTCGTTGAGAGTCCGCCTGCCGATGCAGGGGACACAGGTTCGTGCCCCAGTCCGGGAAGATCCCACACGCCACGGAGGGGCTGGGCCCGTGAGCCATGGCCGCTGAGCCTGCGCGTCCGGAGCCTGTGCTCTGCAACGGGAGAGGCCACAACAGTGAGAGGCCCGCGTACCGCAAAAAAAAAAAAAAAAAAAATTGTACCATGGTTCTCTGGATTTCGGGTCAAGTTCAGATCCTCTCTTTAGCACACCTGCTGGCCTCTCTAACCCAGATCTTGCACAATGCACATCCTCCCCGGAACACACGCACACACACAAACACGCCTCCCACGCCCATCCCCGCCTCCACTGGCATGTTCATTGTGGTTATACTGAACAAGTTCTCTGTCCTGTTGCTTCACGCGCTTTCTGTTGCCGTCTGCAATACCCTCCCCCATGTAGCTACCTTCTCCTTGAACTACCTCAGAAGCTAGGGCCAGAATTAGATTTTCCAGGAACCCTTCCCAGACCCCTCTGATTAGGGCCTCCTGTGATTAACTCGGCCTCTCTGCATAGGACACAAGCAGTGTGCCGTGATTTCATCCTGCCTATCTCTCCCGCAGTCTGTGTCACAACCATCTTTTTATCCTCCTTGCCAAGTATGGAGCCTGTCACACAGCAAGCCTCAGGAAGTGCTTGCTGAAAGAACTAATGTTAGAAGTAGCACCACAGGGCCATGCGAGCCCCTGGAACAAAACAGCAAAGAAGACATTTCTGAGGCTTCTATATCAGGGAGTAGAGAGCCTTCGTGGTTTGCCATGGGCAGGCAGGACCATCTTTGAGCTGTAACGATGAGACAAAAGCTGCTTGGCCAGCCCCGCTTCTTAGCTTACCGAGCAACTGGCGTGCACGACACGGAAAGCCGAAGCCAGAAAAACGACACTTCCCGTCATGCCTCAGGGCACCGCTGCGGGTTTCCCCTCTGCGTCACCGCCTCTTCCCCACGGAAGTGAAAGGAGCACTTCCGGGTTCGGCAAGAACCTGGAGCCGGCGCCCTTACCTCGGCCCTGTAGGGGCTTGTTCCGAAGCTCCGCCTTCTCTCCGCTCTTTCTAGAAACCCAGCTTTGCTCTTGGCGGTGCCGGACAGGTATTTCCTGGCCGCTGCGGGTACCCGTGGGACAGTCCGTTGCACTGAAGCGGTGAGTCCTTTGCTCTGAGGAGGCTCGGAAGCTCCCGCCGGGAGCAGGAAAGCCAGTTCCCGGAGTCGCGGACCCGGCGCTGACCTTCCTTCGCTCTTTTCCCTTTCCGATTGCAGCGTCCCAGACGCGTGTGTTAGACCCCCATGGCGGATACGGCCCCGAACGGCCCCCGAGGGGCGGGCGCAGTGGTAAGTGACCGGGCAGGGCCGTGTGGCTTGATTTGCAAGTTAGGAATGAGCAGGAAGTGTTGGAAGTCGGGTCCGAGGCGTTGCAGAGGCGCCTTGCTTTCAGGACTGGGATTACTGGTGCGGGTGGGGGTGGGGAGAGGGCCCATCGTGAGCGAAGACGTTAGAGGGAGCTACAGGTTTCTGTTTCTGAAGCGACACCAGGCCGGCCTGGAGCAGGTGGCGCTCACCTGCATGCCCACCTGTATGCCGCGGAGATTGGGCCTTATTGCTTCTTCCCACCCCTCGGTCCCTGTCCTGTGTCCTAAGGTTGAAGATGCCACCTGAGGTGGAGGCGTGACACACGCCTTGTTCCGCACACGCGTGTTGGCCCAGAACCGTTGTGCCCGTTTTTAAGCAGAAAGAGGGGAGCGGTCGTTCTCTTTTCCTTTCGTCGTTTTACGAAGAGAAATGTTACTATGCTTTTGTAACTTTTTTATTTTTAAGATGCAGGCCTGCTGCTTACTAGTTTCTTGTACCAGAAGCATAATTGTCCTCTGATTTTAAACGCTAAGTATGTGAACTGAGCCGAGTGACTTTTTTCTTTTCAGACATTTGCAACGTCTGTTTATATGCACACTTTTTCTTTTTTTATTCCCTTAATTTTGCTGAACCATTTGAGAGTTGCTTACATCATGATCATTAACCCATAAGTACTTCAGTATTCTTCTACGTGACCACAGTGCAGTTATCACAGCAATTTTTGCAGTTAAATTTGGGAAATTTAACGTTGATACGTGTTATCAACCTAATACACAATTTATATTCAGATTTCCTCAGTTGTCCTTTAAAGCTTCTTCCTCCTTATCCAGACTCAATCAGGAAGTGTGCATTGTGTTTCCTGGCCTTTGTTCCCTTTTAGTCTGGAACAGTTTCCTTGTCCTCCTCCCATTTTTGTCTTTCGAGAGTTGAGACCTGTTGTTTTGCAGAACGCTTCTCAAATTGGAGTTGTCTGATTCCCACCCCCCCTCCCCCTACAGATGACTAGATTCAGGTTAAACATTTTGGTAGTAATATTAAATAAGTGATATTCCGTTCTTCTCAGGGCATTATATATATCAGGAAACATTTTATGTTGATTCATCTCATCATTGGAGATAAGTTTGATCGTTTGGTTAAGGTGGTGTACACCAGAGTTTCTGTTGTAAAGATAACTTGTTTCCCTTTATAAATAAAAAGTGTTCTATGTCATGATACTTTAAGATTGTGTGAATAATTTTTCACCTCAATAGTTTTTTCACCCAAAGATGCATTATATTTTTTGCCTGAATTATTTGTAACATGGTCAGTCAGTTCACTCTTAAAATGTAAACCAACACGCTTTTTTAAACCTTTTTTAAATTGTGTAGTAAAATGCACATGCATAAAAGTGTACAAGATGAAATGCACAGTTGAGTGATTTATCATCAAATGAACACCGTAAACAAATAGGTTTTAAAGAAAATGTTCTAAAATTATATTTCAAACTATCACGTAGAATCTGAATATTTGTAGAGAAACTGAGCACTGTAAGCTGGATTCATCCTTCCACTTGACTACTGGTGATCATTTAAATTTAGAAGAGTAACAGTAGTAGGATTGGGTAGAATAAAGTGGAGGCATATATCTGAAATTACCTGCATACTGTTAGAAACATGCAATAAAATTAAATAAAAAGCATCCTTGAATTTTAAAAGATACTTGCATTTTTCCCCAAAACTTTTTTTATATCTTCTTTCAAATGATAAATAAGTTAGATTGCTTTGAGCAGTGTTTAAGACTCCAGGTTAAGACCAATTAGTGAGATTTGAAATCCTTTTCATGGAAACACTGTTTATAAAACATTAAATAGAATACAAAATACCAAAATTTATCACGCATAGTAAAGATAAATATTGTTTTTGTGAGATTTTTGTTTATTTTATATACTCACATATGTCTGTATTGGGTCTTGATGTAAAAATTGTGTAGGTTCTATCAAAAAATGTAAAAGCCACTTTAGAATTTGAATACACAATACAGTTTGAATGAGAAAACTGATTTTAAGTTATTGCATTCGTGATGATGGACAGATCTGTTGGCAAAATGAAGCAAAACAAAAGATAGAATGAGGAAAAAATGGAGAAGAAAGTGATATATGGAAGTTTAATCCAGGGCCGCAGAAACCAGGCTAAGACTTGTCAGGGAGCTTCAAGAGGATGAAGAAAGTCATAAAATCGGAGGTGAGAATAATGGCACAATGTCACGTGCCATTAACACCTGACAGCCATATTTTGAGCCCCTACGGTATGCCAGGCTTTTGTGTGTACGTTGGCGAATCATCCAGAGGCTAAGTGACTATTACCATGGTTTTACATTTCTCCTTTGTAAGGTTGATATAGTCCAAATTGGCTTTGTGTGATGCCTTTTTACTCAGACCTGAGACTTGCCTGTTTGAATTTGAGATTTTTTTCTAAGAATAGGCATTATGATTCTCTTGAGAGCAATTAATTCTTATTTAATGTTCTTTTAAAATAGGTGAAGCCAGTATTACAAGTGTTGAAGGAATACAGACAATTGTAGTTAAATTTTTCTTGCCTAATTAGTCTTTTTTTTTTTTAATGTCAACTGGTATTTTTCTATTTAAGTACTTCCTATGCTTTCCATTATCAAAACTATAAGGAGGGAACTTCCCTGGTGGCGCAGTGGTTCAGAATCTGCCTGCCAGCGCAGGGGACACAGGTTCGAGCTCTGGCACTGGAAGATCCCACATGCCGCGGAGCAACTAAGCCTGTGCGCCACAACTACTGAGCCTGTGCTCTAGAGCCCACGAGCCACAACTACTGAGCCCACGTGCCACAACTACTGAAGCCTGTGCACCTAGAGCCCATGCTTCACAGCAACGAAGCCACCACAAACAGACAAACTTATTAAAAAAAAAAAAAACTATAGGGAGTTTGGCTTTGTTACTGAGCATATACATGAAACAGTTGCCCTAAGAGTTTACACTTAATGATCTTAAAAAAACAATTGCTACAGGGGCATTGAGACATTTTGAATAGGAATAAAACTATGTAATATTCATCCTTAAAAACATAATTTGCAAGCTTAATTTACTACAGTATTTTTCTTTTTACATTCAGCAATTCTTGATGGCCAATAAACTGGACACGGCAATGTGGCTTTCTCGCTTGTTCACAGTTTACTGCTCTGCTTTGTTTGTTCTGCCTCTTCTTGGGTATGTATTATGCATGTTTCTGCCTTTGGTATTCACTTGTTCACTTTTTCTGGAATACCTTTTAGGTGTCATACTTGTTAAACTGCAAGGGGTTCAGGGACAACTAAGACACAGGTCTCATCCTTAAGGCACTAATATTGTAGTAATACCAACTGGAGGTATATTTTATATCATGTGCTTTGTGAAAAGTAACATCACATTGAAAATTGAGAGAAAATGGATGTGGGGATGAGATAAGTTCATGGTTTTTTTGCATTTTTGATTGTTAAAAGGAAGAACGACTGCTTTATAAAATTCAGTTGGGTATTGTACATCAACTATGCTTCAATAGAAATAAATAAAAATTCAGTTGGGTATATATATAAAGTGATGCTTCTAAAAAGGTATAGTAGGGTCAAGCAATTTTTTTTTCTATTGAGAAGTAATAAATTTAGGTATTGTACAATTATGATGCAATTCACAAAGGAGGAAGAGACACAGTAGTTGTTTACATCTCATGATAACCTCTCCCCTGGTAATTTGCAGGTTGCATGAAGCAGCAAGCTTTTACCAACGTGCTTTGCTGGCAAATGCTCTGACTAGTGCTCTGAGGCTGCACCAAAGATTACCACACTTCCA
Organism: Aethalodelphis obliquidens; assembly: GCF_003676395.1. NCBI lineage: Eukaryota > Metazoa > Chordata > Mammalia > Artiodactyla > Delphinidae > Aethalodelphis > Aethalodelphis obliquidens. The sequence continues at coordinate 10,075,749 of NW_020837950.1, read as the reverse complement.
GTTAAGCAGAGCATTCCTGGCCCAGGCTTTGTTAGAGGACAGCTGCCACTACCTGTTGTATTCACTCATCTTTGTCAATTCCTACCCTGTTACAAGTATCCTTTTGTACCTTTTTGACAGTGAAATTGCCTACTGAGTGTATAGGAGATCTCTTCTTATTATTTTTTGCTACAGGAAGGATTCAGCAATGAGGGTGTTCCATGAAGGTTGGTTGGTTTGTTGGCACTTCGTTTGAATGAAGATACATTAAGTGTAAGAATTTCTGACTCTGAAATGTGAAGTCCAAATTTTGAAGAGCTGATGGGGAATTTTAAACTTTGTATCTTTGATCTTGCCTCTTGTAAGCTTCTTTATTAGCAATGGGTATTTTAAAATTCAGATTCAAAGCACAAGCCTATGGAGGACTTATTTTAATATATGTTTCTTTCATTTAATTCACACATTCTTTGGGAAAATGCCCAGATGCCTTGCCTTAAGAAAAGAGAAGTCATCAGCTCTTTCTTTCAACTCCCAGTGAGCTAGAAACAAATGGAAATTAATCAAGAAATAACTTACTTAAGCTGAGAATGGGATAATTAATAAAATAAATAGAAATTAGTATTTGCTATGGATAGAGTAGAATATAAGGACACATGGATACTCTCTGGAGCTAATGAGAATTAAATAACTCATTTGGAATTTGTATGTTTATACATTTCAAAAATATGTTGTGGAATAAAAGTAGATATTCTTAAAAAGGAGGGGAAGGGATTCTGCACTTTGGTATGTTTGGGAAGCAATAGGTTAAACACTGTTAAATAGATTTCTTTACTGTAGGACCTTTGATATGGTAGTGTGCATTGTGAGACCTAAGAGTTATCAGTGTTCCCTAAACTTAATCATTTTAATAGGTTGTCCACCCCCCACCCCTGCCCCCCTATGAATCATCCCTCAGGGGAGTATTCTGTACTTTCAAAAGTACTGTTCTTAAGTGTTCTTGAATAATTATGATACAACTGTACATAATGGAAAGCACAATAAAATATATCTCTAACACTAAATACTGCCTATTTAGATAATATTTTCTATGTTCATGAAGTATCAAATTTTAAATAGATTGTTTATAAGTTTTAAGGAAAAGAGAATAGGAGGAAAGTGACATTTTTTTGAGCACCTATTTTGCCAGTATATACAGACTTGACATACTTAATCCTTGCAACACTCTGAAAAAAATTATGGTGAGCATTATATTATTGATAAGGCTACTGAGGCTCAAAGAGTTTAAAGTAACTTGCCTGGCATCACATTGGCAAGTGAGTAGTAATGTAGGTAAAACTCACTAGGTAATTGTTGTACTACAACTGTAAATGATAAGCACATTTGTTTGGCATATCATCGGGTTGACCTGCTTTTGTCAGCCACATTCATTGAGGTCCTTTATAATCACCAATATTAAAATTCTTGCTTTTCTGAGATATAATGGGAAATTATATAGAGGTTCATATTTCTGCCCTTATTAGCTTAAAATTTCTTTGAAAAGAAAAACAAGTGATAGAAGCTGTGTTTTCTAGATAATTAATGTAGAGCAAATTGAATACATCAATACTGACCTCTGGGACAGTTTTATTGAGTGAATCCTGAGACGGTGCCAAATGACTCATGACAGTGAAGACAACCTCTCTGCCTTGTCTATCCAATTAGTTATTTGCTAGGCCATCTCTAGGGAATGTTGGAGATTAAGGATTTAATGTTCTTTAAATTCTTACAGGGAGGGGAGCGGGGAGTATGCAGTGGGAATAACATAAACTATTAATTGGCAAGAAATACTAATCTGATTGCTAAAGTAGTTGGGTATTATGTTAATAAAGGTGATCCCAAAGTCATGTTGTGATCTTTGCTCTTAGAAAGGTGTTGTATTGTCCTTTTTCTATTGTACACTCTTCACCCCTTGTGTTTTCTAAATAGTTTAAATGTAACAATGAATGCTAAGGTTATGAATCTCTTATCAAGGATTTGTGAACTATAGAATGTTAGAGATGTAAGACTCATTAGAAATCCCTAGGTTTGATGGCTGCAAATTCATATGATAGAAGATGGAACTTGGCCTAGGGAAATGAAGTTAGTGTCAGAGCCAAGAGTGCAACCCAGATATCTTGACTCTGAATTAAGGATTCTGTTAAAAGTGTAAAACTCTGTGTGTGTGTGTGTGTGTGTGTGTATGATCTCTACTCAGGAGATTGGCATTTTACTTAAATTTTATGAATGGCACAGAAGAATTATTGAGGATATTAATCGGAGAACATTTATATTAGAGAGTTAGGATTTTTATAATACTTGGCTATAGGTCATTGTTTACTAGCCACCTGGAACTTAGGAACCTTTGGGTCTTAAATGATGAGTTGTGGTTATAATGAATTTGATACTCAGGTTATGCTGTAGTGGTCATTTCCCTCACACCAAGCTTTCAGTTGGTGTAGAAAAATATAATGGTTTATTTCTTAGAAATTGCTACTATTTTAGGACAAGTATTTTTGCCCTTCATAATTAACTGTCTATATCATTTCATGGAAATAACTTGGACAAGTGGGGTTTTTTTGTTATCAACCTAGCAGAAATTGGTGTAAAGTCTTTTGAGCAATTTCCATTTTTCAGAAAGCTGAATGAAAATTGTATATTTTATCTATGACATAAAGCCAAACAGTGAAACTCAAATATAAGGATTCTTTGCTCACATCTGTAATTAAACTGATGAGACTCTCAGTTGACTATATACAAAACCAAATATACACTGTCTTTTTTATTTGTACAAATTGAGAACACATTAACTGTAAAAGCTTGATTGGAACAGTATCTCAAAATAATGGGGTCCTTGTAGGAAAGAAAGAATTGAATATCTTTAGTTGAGGGAAATTTGAGAACTACTCTTTAAACCACCACTCTATACTCTTTCCTAAGCAACTGAGTTGATGAAAGCAGTACAAAAGACTATTTTGGTATCTGAAGCCTAAGTTATTCTGTCCAGGATGACCATTGTAGGGTTAAAAGCTGTATTACTTAACGCTTTGAGATGGCCTAGATTTCAACTTAATTTAGCCAATGTTCGCAATATTTTATCCAATAGGAATAGGTGAGAAAGCTTTTTTCACTATTCATAAAAAGAACTATGAGGTTCAAAAAATGCAAGTTGACTTTCTTCTTTACAGATTAAAAAAACCTTCATTTTATAAAGTGTATCAGTAGACCAAAAGCCATCACTGAACTCATTTTAGCAGATGCCATTTTAGATCTGTATATTTGAACATAATACATAGCCTGTTTTGCAAAGTGCTTGATGAATTTTTAATGTTTTCCTTAATTATTTTCTTCAGTGAGTATTTTCCCAGTCTTGCTATTTTCTTTACTTCATGCTGCCACATACACGAAAAAGGTCCTTGATGTAAGTAAAATTGTGCTGGCTTTGTTTTTTGTTTTTGACTCCTGGATTTACAGATAGTTAACACAAATTTGAGTTTTAAGACATTTGGGCATTTGTCACAAAAAGGTCCTGTATTCCGTACAAACTTGCTCTAAATTCATGATTTGAAAGTTTTGGTATTTTTTACTGTTTAAGTTTCGATAAAATAGTACATTTTGTAGATAAGGGGTTGTATTCAAGTTTACCCCCCAGTTCCTGGAGTAATTTCTGAAGTTTGAAATAGATCTTTTTATTTTAAAAAAAATCATATATTTTTGATTTGATAAGTTGTCAGAGATCTCTTGTTCTGTCAGTAATTTTAACATACCGTGTGTGTAGAGTGTACCAAATTTCTTTTACACTGACGTTCAGAACTGCTACTTTCCTAGAATTTTTTTCTTATTACTGGGTTGGATCATTAAGCCTAATAACTGCAGTGTGCCAGGCAGATTGACTGCATGTGCACTGAAATTTGAATTAAAATATCCAGAATTGTGCCTTGTGTTGGCCGCCTTATTTATCCCTATAGTTCTTGGATCACAGCAGTAATTGGACTCTGTAATTTCTACCTTTAATCAACTAAGGAGTCACAGATACTTTAACTGTATTTCTGGGTAGCCAGGTTTTGTTATGGTTGGAGAGAAATAACCACCACTTTTCTTGAAATAAGGAAGATAAAGTGTCTATGAATGAAAAGGACTTTTATTGAAGTTGTTTCTCTATTTAACTCTACAAATATAGAAAATACAATAAAGCAGGAAAATACGTTAACTGTTGTCCCTAAATAATTTGTACATTTTTATATCATCATTTTCAAATAATTGTCTTTTGGTTGTATTGTGTATTGGATATGCAATTTATCTAAAGAAAGAAAATAATTGAGTGATCGAAAATGCTTTTGTTATTTCTAATGTTTGTTTTCTTATGTTTTAGGCAAAGGGTTCAAATAGTTTACCTCTGCTGAGATCTCTCTTGGATAAATTAAGCACTAATCAACAGAATATTCTGAAATTCATTGCTTGTAATGAAATATTCTTGATGCCTGCTACAGTTTTTATGCTTTTTAGGTAAGAATAAAAATATACTTATTTTAGGAGTCTGGTGTCTAAGTGAACATAATAAATGTATCAACTCAAATTTTATCCTGCTTACATCTGTTGAAGTGCATACTGAGATTCAGAGCTTAAGATGGATTTTAGCAATCATCTTTTCAGATGATAGTAGAGAACCTGAGAGTATAGTAAACTCCTGTAGTTTACTATGATAAACCTAGGCATTTGTCTTCTTTATTATTCCTTGTGATTTATCATTTAACATTTTGAAAATTAATTTCAGAATAACTACTTTTGAAAGAATCTTAGGAAGGCTAGTTTAGTCCATTCTAACATTATTGAGATGATTTTTCCCATACTAGAGAAAAATCTGAAAAATTAAGGTCTGGTATTATTAGTTGCTTACTACCACCTCCATATTTTGTTCGTATGTTAATTATAGAAGGAATGCATGAATAAAGAAAGCCTTCCTTTTTTTTTTCTTTTTTTTTTCTTTTTGTGGTATGCGGGCCTCTCACTGTTGGGGCCTCTCCCGTTGCGGAGCACAGGCTCCGGACACGCAGGCTCCTTTTAAAAATAGAACTTTAGGATAGTATTGACCTACCTATATTCTTGCATTTAAGTTTTAAAACCACATTTCTGCCCAGATTATTGCTTTTTCAATTTTCATTTTCTCAAATAATAGGACGTTACAAATAAAAGCTAAAATACCATTTGACTGTGAATCCTAGTTGGGTTCTGTCCTCTCCTTCCCAGAGTTAAAGAGTTTGATATGGGTACATGTATGTAGTTCTTTTAAAGTACTTACACAGATGGATAGAAAATATATATTATTATTTTATGGGTACGGGGCTTTGTTTAGTTTTTTGGGTTTTTTTTTTTTTGCGGTACGCGGGCCTCTCACTGTTGTGGCCTCTCCCGTTGCGGAGCACAGGCTCCGGACGCGCAGGTCCAGCGGCCATGGCTCACGGGCCCAGCCGCTCCGTGGCACGTGGGATCCTCCCGGACCGGGGCACGAACCCGTGTCCCCTGCATCGGCAGGCAGACTCTCAACCACTGCACCACCAGGGAAGCCCTTTTGGGTTTTTTTTAATAAATTTATTTTATTTTTGGCTGCATTGGGTCTTCGTTGCTGCGCGCAGGCTTCCTCTAGTTGAGGCGAGCGGGGGCTACTCTTTGTTGCGGTGTGCTGGCTTCTCATTGCAGTGGCTTCTTTTGTTGCAGAGCACGGGCTCTAGGTGTGCGGGCTTCAGTAGTTGCAGCACGTGGGCTCAGTAGTTGTGGCACACAGGCTTAGTTGCTCCGTGGCATGTGGGATCTTCCTGGATCAGGGCTCAAACCCATGTCCCCTGCATTGGCAGGTGGATTCTTAAGCACTGCGCCACCTGGGAAGTCCCTTTGTTTAGTTTTTATTTTATATCAAAGGCATCAGTTGTCTGCATCTTGCTTTTTTTGTTCATACAGTATGTTTTCATGACCTATTTATATGACATTCATATTTCTGGTTTGTTTCACTTAATGGCTGTATAGTGTTCCATCATATTATTATGCTATATTTTATTACCCATTCCCCTGTTGATGGCCATTTGTTTCCAGATTTTTACTTTTCCAAATGTTGATGCAGTAAACATTTTTTTTACCTGTCTGCTTATACTTTTGTGCAAGTCTGTACTTTTGCTGAGTGTAAGCTAGGTGCATTTTATATTTAATAGACCATACCAAATTGTCCTCTAATAGGTCTGTATTACCTGTTTTCCATAATCTCATTAATTTGTAACAAACTTGTTTTTGTCTATGAAATATTTCATTTTAATGTTCATTGCCTTGGTTAACTAGTAAGGTTTTTATATACCTGACAGTTACTCCTTTCTTTAGCATTCTTTCTTTAAGCTGGTAATAGAGTTTTCTAGATTTCCTCATAAATGCATCTGTACCATTCTTATAAATAACATCTTTCTCTGAAAACTCCAGGATCACCACATGTTGCTTAAGTTGTGGGGTTCAAAACTAGATAATATAATCTAAATAGGGTCCTGGAATGATACAATGGGAAGACTTCTTATTGGGTGTTTGGGAGCTGGATTCTAGTTGATTTGACCACTAACTTAGCCTTCTGGGCCTTGATTTTCTACACTTAAAAAATTAGTAGTAGTTGAAATAAGTAATTGCCAAAACTCCTTCTAGTTGTAACGTACCATGAATGTTGGGTATAGAATTTGATGCAACTGTATTTGTCGATTATTCCACTCTGAAATTTTCACCCTAGAAGTTAGTTCATCTCTTTTTTGTGATCCTGATGATACACGTAAACATTTTAATTGGTAAAAGGAACCTTTTGCCCTCTTACTTTCTTGCTCATTTTTCTTTTTCTTGTGTCATCTGGTCTTGAGTCACATGAGGTTCTGTGATTTGTTTCATGTACCTGGGTGAAAGAAAATGTAGCTACCAAAACGAACTCTTTATGTGGAGGTAATTGGTGACTATATCTGAAACCGCCACATTCTGGTTAATAAACAAAATAATTTGTTCTCCTTTTAGGTAAGCTTAAGAGAATTATAATGAAATGCTGAGATGCCAGGCACACTTAAACAAAAACCTCATTTTTGGGACTTCCCTGGTGGTGCAGTGGTTAAGACTCTGCCTGCCAATGCAGGGGACACAGGTTTGATCCCTGGTGTGGGAAGATCCCACGGGCCTTGGAGCAGCTAAGCCCGTGCGCCACAGCTACTGAGCCTGCACTCTAGAGCCCGTGAGCCACAACTTAAAAGTCCACACACCACAACGAAGAGTAGCCCCGCTCGCTGCAACTAGAGAAAGCCTGTGCGCAGCAGTGAAGACCCAACACAGCCCTCCCCCACACAAAAAAAAGCCTCATTTTTGGAACTGTAGTGAATTTTTTGTTGGAGCACCAAGTTTTGACTATACTGGTATATTAAGTCAATTGTGCTACTTAATCTTTTATTTAAACACTTATCATGTACAAGTTGATTTTAATTTTTAAGATTGTAAAGGAAATGAGAATTTACCAAAAATATTTAAATAGGGGAATCACTTTGTTATTCTAAAAAATTAAAATTAAGTAATAAAGTTTTATTCAATCCCTAATAAGAAAAGCTATTCATGTTTCAAGTGTGTCACTTGACCACAACGCAAACTGTAAAATTAAAAACAATTTTAAGTCATTATTCCTTAAATGCTACCTTTCATGGTAGAAACACAGTCTGATATTAGAAGGCTTTATTAAGTTAAACTTGTAGCAGTAATGCATAAAGCTCTGTATTTAAAAGTGAACATTCTATGAGTTTTCTTATACATGTAGTGTGTGAGTTTATCTTACATATACACACACACATGTGCAAAGACAAGTAAAAGGATGATCGTTGTAGTTTTATTCATTAGTAGAGAGCTTGTTACATAATAGTGCATGCATAAGATGGAATATTTGAAGCTGTGAAAAGAATGAGGTAATTTATGTGTTGTGATAGGGGATGATCTCCAAGATATAATAAGTTTAAAAGTGTTTGAGAACTGTGTAGGGTATTCCCCATTTATATTTTGGGGTGTGTGTGTTTAAAGACATGTATATTTCTTTCTGCCTCAGTTTCTTCATCTTTAAAATCAGAATGATAATACCACTTCCCTCCTAGAGTTAAATGGATTCAGTGCATTACAAAATGAGCACTGTGTGTTAGTCATTATATACACTTGTTTATGTATGTTTCTGGAAGGATGTATTAGAGACTGCTATGACTTTGAGGAAGGAACTAACTTGGCTGATGGAAAATTTGTTTTTCATTGAAAATTCTTTTCTACTTACGTTTTCTGTAATATGTGAATTTCTCAATTTAAAGAGTTAAAGTTTTATATGATTTATTGGGGAAGGTGGATATTACATTTAGTTATAAGTTTGTAATCATGTAAATTTTTATTATGACAGTAATATCACACAGTTTAGGGGAAAAAAGGCTAAAAAAGGGAATTCCCTGGCGGTCCAGTGGTTGGGACTCCAGGCTTCCACTGCAGGGGCCCAGGTTTTATCCCTGGTTGGGGAACTAAGATCCCGCAAGCCTCATGGTGCGGCCAAAAATAAAAAAAGGGGTGGGGGGTGAGGGGTGGGACTAAAAAAAATTAACCTAAAAAACAAGCCATATTTAGCATCTTAGTGCATTTATTCCCCAAAAAAGTTTTAAAATATAGTTGTAGTAATATGTATAGCTTTATATTCTGCTTTTTTCAGAGTTACTGTGTAGTTTTCATAGTCAAGATTTTAAGTAGTTGCATACCAAGTCCATCAAACATATGATTTACTTAGCCCTGCTACCTAACTATCCATGTTAGTTTGTTGCTGCATTTTATCTGTAGTTATTTTAGTGAATATCTTAAGATAGTTTTTCCTAGGAAAGTATTCCAGACTTAGAATTTCATAAACATATATATGACTGTTGAGGTATTGTCATTGTTTTTTAAACGAAGAAAAATAGTGTAGGCTATGTAAATTTACTAGTGACCCTGTGTGGTTTTATTAGTTTTCTTATTTGCTTATATAAAATAAATTACTTTTCGTTTTAAATATCTTATAAAGTTTTAAAACTTTATTATCAGTTATTAGTGGTAATTGTTGAAGCATTTATTTAATATTTGCTGGTTTATTTAAAAGCTTTTAAAAATTTTAAAAAGTAATACCTACATAAATACATGAATAACTTGGATTTAGATATGATAGATAATACTGTGACCATTTGATGAATGAAGACACACACATTCTCCAATTAAATTGCCTTTAAATTTCGAGAGTATACATATGAATTGATGATGTATATTTATTGCCCTTGTATTTGTTTATTTCAGTGGTCAAGGAAGTTTGCTCCAGCCTTTTATATACTATAGATTCCTTACTCTTCGATACTCCTCTCGAAGAAATCCATATTGTCGGTAAGCTGGTGACTAGTTTAAGCCTGTTTTATTTATTAAGAGTATTGTGAAATACAGTATTTGTAACCTTTAAGAGTTGTTTAACTTTTATATTAGAATTTAGAAGCAAGCAGTGTTTTTGTGAATTTAAGTTTTGGCCTTAGAACTACCTAGGATTGATGAGGAGGTGGTTGTACTTCTTTTCAGACACTAAGACTAGACTTTTCTTGACCACTTCTAAAACAGTGCTAAAGCTTAAGGAGTTTTAAAATGTGTAGGACATAAGTCCCACTCTCAAGGCACTTTCCTAGTTGAAGAAACAAAAAACACATGTCAAATAATAAGAAAGGAAGCAGTAGTTTAGGATATGGTCTTCACGTGTCAATCTATGATGAATTGTCATGTTTGTTCTACTATATCAGTACTATAGTCCACAACAGGGGAGAGATCATTGAGCCAGAAGAGAGAAGAGCCCAGGAAAGTTTCACAAAATAGAGATTTTAATTTGTTCTAGAAGGATTAAAGCCTTTGAATAGACAGAATAAGGAAAAGCATTTTAGGTAGGAAAACAGAACAAGTTCAGAGGCAAGAAGACAAAAGCAGAGGTTAAGGGGCATTGAGTAGACCTATTTGACTATAAGGGAAATTCTGAATGGTGGGTGCTTGGAGCAAAGATTTAAAAGGTATATTGGAACCATATCATAAAACTTCTTGAGTTTCAGGGTAAGAAGTTTGGAACTTTCTTTTTGGATGTATAGGAATGATGGTTTTGACATGATCATAATAGTTTTCTGATAGCCTGTGCAGAATTGTTTGGAGTGGAAAAATGAAGCAGAGAAATATTTTAGTAAATTATCATAATATTGAGGAACGGAGGCTTAAATTAATGTACAATAAATTGTGCCTTCTGATCTCAAAAATTAGAAGAAAACAAAAATGAATAGCTTTTCTTTTTTTTTAATATATTTATTTATTTATTTTGGTGGGCTTTTCATCATGGTGGCTTCTCTTGCAGAGCACGGGCTCTAGGCGCGTCGGCTCAATAGTTGTGGCTCACAGGCTCTAGAGCGCGTGCTCAGTAGTTGTGGCACACAGGCTTAGTTGCTCTGCCGCATGTGGGATCTTCCCGGACCAGGGCTCAAATCCATGTCCCCTGCATTGGCAGGCGGATTCTTTAACCACTGTGCCACCAGGGAAGTCCCTGAATAGCTGTTTTTAATAGCTTCTTAAATATGTTACTCAGATACTAATGTTAACATAGTTTTTGTTTTCACGTTTAAAATAAATTCATCATGTAGTAGAATTCAGCCAGAAATCCAGTGAGTGTGTTAGCATGATCTCTATTATATTTTCACAAGCAAAGTAAAAACTGAATTTGAATGCTGGTCCATCATTTGCCAGGTCCATCATTATGACTTCAGGCGAGTTACTTAAATTTTAATTTCTTCACTGACAGAGAGAAAAACCTCCTTCTGGAGGTGAAATGAAGTAGTGTTTTTAAAAGTGCTTAGATTTTATTAGGTTCTTAATAGTTTATTTTCCTTTTTTTATGCTTCTTATTCTCCTTTGAAGGGGTTTTTGTGTTCTCACAGACAATGTCTTTTTCACAGTACTTCCTAAAATAGAGCTTATTTTCTTTAGACATAGGTTCTTAATGAGTTCCTAGTCAAAAATAAACCTTTAATTTTACTTGATTCCATGAGTTTTTCCCTTTTTCTTTCTGGTTCTTGTATTCATTTTAGACATCATATTCTGGTTCCCTACCCTGGCATCCAGTTTTCATCAGTAGATTTGTTTTTCTCTGCTTCTTTATATCCTCTTCTTCTCTACTCCTGTTTTCTCCACATATCCTTAAATCATATCATTACCTATAAAAATGTAGAAGTATTCAGTGGAATAGAAAAGAAAGGATAGCAGTGCTATAAGATGACACAAATATGTGCTAATAAACATCTCGCATTAGTACACATTTTAATCAAAACAGTGGAAAGGTAATGAAAAATATTTGGGCTTATAAATATTGATAAGCAGGCTATAAAACTACATTTTCTACACTACACTTTTTTTTTGTTAAGGGTTATGAGACAGTCTATATAGCCAGTTTGTACCATGTTCACTTATCACGATATTTATTCTCAAGTTAGCCGTATGAGTCCTTTGTTCATGTCTAGTGTAGATTGTGCAGAGCTGTGCTAATAGAACAGCCACTAGCCACATTTGACCATTTAAATTTAAATTAATTAAAATTCATAAAATTTAAAACTCAGTTCCTGAGTCAACACTAACCATATTGTTAAGTGCTCAGAAGCCATGCATGGCTGATGGCCGCTGCATTGGACAAACAGACATTTTCATCACCACTGAAAGTGCTGTTGTTTATGCCAGGGATAGAACCATGAATACGAGAACGAGGCGTGCCTCATCGGTAACCTGAAGGGGTTTAACTAGAGTGTTTTCAGGATGCCCTCTAACTTGATTCATTAGCCTCATTTATTCTGAAGACAGTGATTGTGTGTTGATGACAAGTTTAATGTGGGATTGAAATACCTGCTTTCTAGGGACTTAGAGCTGAGTGAATTAGATGGCTACATAAGTCAGTATGATGATGAAGGTGCTGTGAAGGCACACAGTGCAGAGGGAGACAGATGAGAATTCACGGAGGAGGTGGTAATAGAAGACCAAGCCTTTTGAAGTCTGAGTTCTGGCATGTGGGTGCCTGAATGCGCTTGGCATGCCAGTAGTTGTCACTTGAGTTGAGGAGGTATATAGGGTAGTAGTGAAGATCTGTGCCCAGAAAGGGAGACAGGAACTAGATCATGTGGAAGGGTTTGGACTTTATTCTAAGGTAGGAAGAGCATTTGAAGTTTGTAATGTGGAGGGGTTGAGAACACGATAAGGTCTGATTTAGAAATACTATTCCAGAAGATGGATTTCAGGCTCACCAAAAGGACAAAAAGACCAATTTGGAAACTGTTAGAGAAGTCCAGAGCCTGAACTAATTCAGTGGTAAAAAAGGGATAAATTTGAAAGTTATTTAGGAGGGTTGGAACTTGGGGCTTAGGGAAGAAGAATAATATAAAGAAGACCTCCAGGTTTCTGGCCTGGGAACCTTGGAGAGTCATGAGTAATGCGGCTGTCACAAAGGTAGGAGATACAAGAAGAAGGTCAGGTTTTTAGATAAATGTGCATCTTTCCAAATTTCCTTCCTGTTTTTATGTGAGAGTGTATTACATCCTTTTAAAAAACAGATTATTGCCTTCTCCTAACCATAAAAATAACGCAGAGCATACAAAAAGGTAGAAGTTGTGTCTTTATGTAGGATGAGTCAGCACATAAAAATATGAACAGCCAAAATTATCCTTGATGATTCTTTAAAGCACTTATAAATTACAGTACAGTATACATGATTTTGTGTCTACTAACCTGTACAATATGTGTGATGTGTGTGTGATTACAGTATGTAATAAAGAGTACTTCGTAGGCAAGTGACACAGTTAAGGCAAAGTCGTGATCCACAGGCAGCGTAACATGGGCATCATGGCAGAGAGTGGTAGGAGATGAAGCAGGAAAATTCAACTGAGACAAGATTGCAGGAGGCACGGGATGTTGAGGAGGTGGGATTTAGTCTGAAGGCAAACAAGAGCTTATTTGATCAATGGAATGATCCAGTTGGGAGGTAACATTTATTGAGCATCTTCCGTGTTGTCTCATTTAAACTTCACTGTGACTCCAATAAGTACGTAGCCCCATTTTTCAGATGAGGAAAGCTCTAAGAGGCGGTATGTTCTTTTAAGGAAATAGTAGGTGGGATTGCTCATATTATATAATTTTCACTTTCTTGGTCTCTTTTTTAGAACTAGTTGAATTTGCCTAAGTCAAATATGAAAATTATGTGACTCAACTGTAAAGAAGATACAGATCATCCCTAATCTCAGCCCTCAGAGAGAGCCATTTATTAAATGCTTTTGTTAAATGATTTTTTTCCCCAAAAAAGGAAACAGGTGATTTGGGGAATTTTATTTTGTATGCTCCCTACAGTGCATCCTGGTTACTTTTACTTCATATTCTTTAATGGCTGTTGGAAAGTCCTTCATTAGCATTTGCTCTTGCATTACGTTGCTTTTTCATTGGGTTCCTGAGAGAAAACTGTTTTATGTTGCAGGACCTTGTTTAATGAACTGAGGATTGTTGTTGAACATCTAATAATGAAACCTGCTTGCCCACTGTTTGTGAGAAGACTTTGTCTCCAGAGCATTGCCTTTATAAGCAGACTGGCACCAACAGTTGCATAGTTTAACATCCAGCTAAGTTATATATAATATAAATAAGCATTGTTAGCTGCTGGTACTTCTGCTATGGATGGTTAATTCCAGGTGTAAAACTGACCTCAATGCAATTTACATAATTTACATAAATGCATCTCGAAAGAAAAATGATCATTTTCCTGGCATGTTAAATCAAGCCTTTTAAACACTTTCTGAGAAACTTTATTGTAATGTATTGTTAATAGTTAGGGAAGTTTGAATCTTGTGATAAATGTATCAAAAATTCTTTAGATGCTGCTGTGCCTTTATCATGAAGTACATTTATTTCTCTGGTAAAAATAGCTCTAAAATTTGTTTTCATCTAATTGGTAACCTGAATTTATATCTGGCATGAGTTCATTATAGTAACATTAACATGTAAATTCAGTATATTTTGAGACAGTATTCTTTTGCCATTCAGTAATTTTGGTTGATGATTTGAACAAAAACACTTCCCACTGTATTTAATTTCAAATTGCTTTTAAATTGATTTTGTGCTGCTTTGTTAGGACAGATTTATTTTAGATGTACCATTATAATAGGAATTCTATATGTATCTTATACTATGACCTTCCAAAATTTTATTTTCATAATTACTTCTGTGGCTTTGAATATTTTTTTTTTAAAAGGCCCAACTGAAAGCTTGTTAACCAATTGGGTAAATATTTGTGGTCACCTAAGCGTTTTACATCAGAGAGCAATACAGTAGTCGGACAGTTTTCCTTTCACAGACCCATTGAGTAACATTTCTCAAATAGGAAATCCTTCTTTTAGAAATGTGGATACATAGGTTTTAGTATTACTGTAGTTTATACAATTACTTAGATCAGATTCTTGACTGTGAGTTTTCTCGGTTTCTTAGGCTTGATTTTCATAGACAGTTGCAGCAATTCAGATGCCTTTTGAAAGGAATGTAACTGAAGATTGAGCGCATGATTAAACTTTGTATCTGTTCTGAAATAATAACGAAGATTATACATACTTACCCATCAAATCTGACTTAAAAGGTTAAATAGAAAGGTTTATAGGAAAGGTTATTGCCTGGGAATGGAGCCAGGGGAGGAGTTGTGGGGGAAATAGTACACGTTTCGGTGGTGTAACGCACAGCTGTATTTGGGGGGGTTGGATGTATTATGCAACTGTGATTTGAGTTGTATAATATGTTAAATGTGTTCGTTGAGCTTCCATTAACTCCTTTTTAAAATTCATTCTGATCTTTATTGTTGCATGATTGGACATGTTTAAAACCTTGCAAAATGTAAATACAGAGTAATGTAACGGTTTTTTGTGACCAGTTTTCTTCTATGTGCATGTAACTTGGATTTCTCCAGTATACTCTGACTTATCAGTAACATCAGTTTTCTTTTTCAACGTTTTGATCTATAGAAATGTGATACCTACTTGATAGCTCAACTGTCACCAGCTATTTTTGTAATTTTGTAATATTTATCTACTAAGTTAGAGAAGCCTCGTAGTATACAGTTGATTGTAGGGGTGGGGCAGTCTCACTATCACTATGTATCACTATCTGATGGTTTTAAAAACTAAACTTTCTAGAGCAATAAAGTAATTATAAAGTTAAGTAAACAATATATTATTGATTTCTAATGACGTTTTTAAAAATTTGAATTGTATCAAGAAATTTTGGCAGCTGAAGGCATACTTTTAAGTTACTAGGTGTTTTTGTTTGCTTTTACAATTTTTTTTAATCTTGAGATAATTTTAGATTTGTAGAAGAGTTGTAAAAAATAGTAAAGAGAGTTCCTATGTACCCTTTACTCAGCTTCTCCTTGTGTTAACAGCTTCCATAACTATACAACATTTATTAAAACTAAGAAATTAACCCTGGAGCAATGCTATTAACTATTAAGGTACAGAACTTATTCACATTTCACCAGTTTTTCCATTTATTAATTTTCTTTTTGTGTGCTCTGTTTCTACCATGATGTTTCTTTGAATGATCTATAAGTATGCCTCTGTTTTTAGTTTTTCCTCTTTATGTTGAAAATTACTATTGGTCAAAAGGATTTTCCTAAAGGAAATAATTCATGTTTAACAAAAAATATAACATTAATACTATTACAATTTAAAACGCTCTGTGCTTCAAAAGTCAATGCTTTTATCCCATAATGGAGTTCTATTTCTGATATGCTCGTGTTCTTTAAAGGAGGGCTTGACTTATAAACAAAATACTACTAAACTCATGAAAAAACAAATCTTACAATTTGAGCGTTACTAGATGTTTAGTTAGCATGAACATGTAGTTAGGAATTTTGCAGTATGAATACATACAACTAGCTAATTTGACATCTGAAATTACAGGGTAACTTGCATATCTATCAAATTAAAATTAAGGAAATAGAGTATATAGAATGAATGTACTAGGAGAAGTTATAGCTGCATAGCTGAATTTATTTTTACTTACAGGTTTAAAAAAAAGTTGATTTAACATCCAGAATATCTAATTCTTTAGGAAGTGGTATAATGCTGCTGTTCTTCTAGTACTTTTAGATATTAAACCTTCTTGGACAGGTGGAACAGAATCTACTTTATTTCTAACAAAGATTCTATATTCCATTTGTATACTTGATTCCTCATGAATTTTAACTATTTAACATCAGTCTAAAGAGAAATTTCATAAATAACAATTAGTATTTAAATTATCTTGGCGTAAAATTCACGAAGGTAGATGCTCCTAGAAGAAGTAAGCAAGAAAAAAAGCTAACCTTTTTTTTTCCCCCCGGAACGCTAGCCCCTCACTGCTGCGGCCTCTCCCGTTGCGGAGCACAGGCTCCGGACGCGCAGGCCCGGCGGCCACGGCTCACTGGGCCCAGCCGCTCTGCGGCATGTGGGATCCTCCTGGACCGGGGCACGAACCCACATCCCCTGCATGGGCAGGCGGCCTCTGAACCACTGCATCACCAGGGAAGCCCAAAAGCTAACCTTTTTTAAAAAAGAAAATGAATTTAGTTATTTAGGAACCTCCCTTATGGGGAAAATCAAGGCATGCTTAACATTAAACCAGAAGTTGTGAAGGATTTATGGTCTGTTGTATAACTAAGAATTGTAAAGCTATCAAAATACTTCTTTTCCTCCTAAAAATCAGGATCAAAAATCAGTTTAGGTTTGTGAGTTTAGGACATGAATATTATTCATCCGAAAAAGGAAAATAAGTGTGTATATAATGGTACGAGCAGAACTGAGAGTTTTTGTTCTTTTTAAGTTTGAGATAAGAATAAAATTAATTTTGAGGGATTGTGGTAAAGATCCTTATCTAATGCTAAGGAATCTGTTTTAATTAATATAGTTCTGAAGCTCCCATCCACCCATCTACCCAAATCCCCTTTTGATCTGCTACCCTCAGTGCTGTCACCCATATTGAGACTGATTTTTATTCTGTAATGAAAACCTCAAGGGAGAAAGTAACCACAGTTATGTTTATGAGCAGTAGGTGGCACTCTTTCCTCAAGTAGTCCTCAGCTGTTTTACGGGCCATGTTGGAAGGTTAAATGCCACTAAATCCTGAGTCAGCATACAACTAAGGACCTGAATTCCATGACTCTTTAATATGTAATTATTCAATATTCAGTAAATATTTAGTAAGCATTTATTATGAGTACATTTTAAAAATATTGAAATGTTCAAAAGCTGGAAGAAGTACACTGTTAATATCTGCTTCCTAGGTAAATAGTAGAATAGGCCACAATTATTGGTGTTATTCAGATCATGGTCTCTCTGCGTTTTTTTGTTTTCATAAGTGCCTAAATTACCTAAACACATCAATTATAAAATTGCTCTTTCTCCTTCATTTCAGGTATGTAGAAAAATGGTACTTAAAATTTGTTCATGGTCATTTTGTAGGTGTACAAGGTGTAACTAGTTCCATCTCTTAAAATTTAGACTTTTCACAATAATACAAAAGCATATTGAAATTTTTGGATATTAGGAAGGGTACCTAGATTTGTAAATTCAGTTTGAGTTACAGAGACAACTATTGATAGTTTCACTTATCATCTCGTTGGAATTTCTCTAGAGTTAAGAGAATTCTACATAGGTTATATGATAGTGTAGCTCAACAGATAATATACCAAAGGCATATACGTTTTATAAATCCAGGAGTTATTTCCAGAGATTGTTGTAATGGGCAGGCCTGTTATAATATTCTGGGTGGAAAGTTGTGACTGGATCTGATACTAAGGATAAGAAAGGAGCTGCTAAAAGTTTGGGAGGTTTCCTGGTAGTAATTACTCTATGACATGTTTATCTTCAGAGGTGGTATTTGGGAGGGTTCTTAGAAAGGAACACATCCTTGTGTGAGGGATTAACTATAGAGTAGTCTCTCTCCTGTTGTGCAGCGCAAATAGGAAAACTGACCTGCACTGAATTTGAGTTGATGTGACAAGAGATAAAATACAGTATTTTTTTAGTCTAAAACAGATTCTTTTTCTTAGAAAATGATAGAGAAAAGTTATTATTGGGTATCTTTGCTGGAACCTAAAAATTAGCTCACATTCCAGAGGAAGGAAAGGCCCAAGAATCATTTCACTTTTTCCATCATAGTTTTCCCAAGCTACTTTTTTGATATGCTCAGTACTTTTAAACTAACCATTTTTTTTTCTTGGTTCATGACAGTTTAGTTCCAACCTAGACTATTTTCTTTTGTAACTTTAAAATAAGACAAATGCTTTTGATACGAATTTTTGCTTGCGTATGTATCTGTAAGTTGAGACCAAATGGGCAAAGTCTTGGGCAGATAACACTTGTGATATGTATATATTGAAACAAATGTAAAAGGGTCACAAGGATTAGAAAGAGAGTCATAAAAAACTGCTTGATATATAAATGCATTACTTCTGGTGTTCTATATAATGGGATATATTGAACTAAAAAATCTGTATACACAGTATGTCAGCATTTCTTAGTAACTTCTTTTGAATCCATTTTTAATATCTAATATTATACAGGTTGGGGAGTTACATACTCTTCAGGCCAATACTATCCAGACTGTATAAATTTATAAAATAAATTGAAAAATTCATCATTCCCCTGTATTCAAGATCAAAGCACATAAATGCTAATGTAGGGCTCAGAGGGGACATAATATTGCTCCTGAATATTTGAGAAAATGTGAACTCCTTTCAAGAAAATCTAATAAACATAATAATCCTAGCCTGCTGACACTAAGGAAAAAGGACCTCATTCACTCTTTCTTTTATGCAGTGATTTACTGGTCCCTACTGATTCTCAAATTGAATCACCATACTAAATTATCTGTGCTGGTACCTGTGAAAGTAAGCCCTGGGATCCATATTTGTTTTGTGTTCTGCTTAAATCAGCAAGAATGATAAATTTGATGGTGTGAAATTGGAAGTGTCAAGGGCTTTCTTTGGTGATTGAGCAAAATAATGTCTCCACTTGTAATTTATTGTGACCCTTTTTCACTGTATTTGCTTTGTATATCTAATATTTATTTCAATACAAATTAAATTGTTGTTCCCTCATCTGTATTGTTATATCTAAGATTTTATTGATGTAAAAATCAAATTGCATAATAAAAAAAATTTTCTCTGGATTTAAGCCGATTTGAAAATGTTATGTTGCAAAAAAACATTTAGAATTTAGCTTTCCATTGCTCTTCCTTGCCTTATTGTTAGAATAAGGTGAATTTGAACTTCTTTTTTTGTCTTCAGCTCATCGCAAACAATAGAACTGGTGTAATTTTGTGATCTAGTATAAAACTGGAAAAAAAATTGTGGGCTAAGGTGAAACTGGAAAGAAAAGAAAAATTGTAGTGCATCTCTCGGCTGTTCACTTGCTTGCTCTCCTGTACTTGTTTGTCTAGTGAAATTTACAGCCTAGTGGATGAGTTATTTGTAACCCTAAAATGATTCACAATACACAGTATATTCAGAGTCATAAATCAACACAGGATAACGTAGAGGAATATATTTCCCTTCCAGATGTTTAGAGTTGGCAGATATTTTGTGTGGCAATTTTAATAACTGGTACTAAGCAAAACACTGAAGAAGTGAGTTAAATCCTTGTCCACTTAGAGATTGTAGTCTAAGAGGCATTATGGAAATCAGTTGTATAAAGGCAATTTTGAGAGGTGAATAAATACTGAATTCGTAAATGAGTTGTCCGTGTAAGGGGAAAAATGTTAGCTCAATAAATTGAGTGTTAGGAGAGTTGATTTCCTAAAGATTCAGTGGTATAGGCTCTTAGGAGCATATATTGTTAATTCATAATGCTCTTTCCCTGAGCATATGGGGATATTTGAAACTGTTTAGGAAATAATTCTGAGCTTTGGGGAGGGAAAGGTCATGTCATTCCCTAAGCCTGGTTGAATGGAGTGACTCCTCAAGGAAGTGGTCAGCCATTGCTCATCGGGGAAGGAGAGTTTCGAAAGCAGAAAAAAGGAGGAGCAGTCAAGAAACAATAGTGCAGCTGTGGGGCAGGGTCCTGGTTCCTCCTTAAGGAATATAACAATATCTTTGAGTTCTGTAGGAACTATGGCCCCCACTTGGGTGGAGAATGGTAACTTAAGGCCGAGCACAAGATTCCTTGAACACGGCTCTGTTACCTCACCATAGACCAATCAGAAGAAAGTGCACACGGGAAGTCAGATCCCTCTTCCCCAAATGATTCTCCCTTAAAAAACTTTCATAGTCAAGCAGAATCTTCAAAGTTGATTTTTGGACACCAGTCCGTCTCCTCCCCAGATTGCTTCCTGAATAAAGCAACTTTTCCTTTCCAACCAGCACTCTCATCTCTTGAGTATTGGCATTCCAGCGGCAAACAGCAGAACCTGAGTTTGGTAACAACACCACCTTCCTCCTGGGAGAAGAAGCTGGAGATTGAGTTAATAATTGATCGTGCCTATATAATGAAGCCTCCATGAAAATCCCTGAACTGTGGGCTTTGGAGAGCTGCCAGACTGGTGAACATACCCGTGCTGGGAGGGTGGCGCAACCCAAATCCATGGGGACAGAACCTCCTACACTTGGAACCCTTCTGGACTTCCATGATGTCTCTTCATCTAGCTGTTCATCCATATCCTTTATTATATGATAAACGTAAACACATTTCCCTGAGTTCTGTGAGCTGTTCTAGCAAAGTATCAAACCTGAGGTGGTGATTGTGGGAATGCTGAATTATAGTCAGCCAGTCAGAAGAGTAGGCGACAACCTGGGACTTGCAATTGGCGTCTGAAGTGGGGACAGCACCATGAGCCTGAGCCCGTAACTTGTGGGATCAGATGGATGGTGTCAGACTGAACTGAACTGTAGGACACCCAGTTGGTGTCTGCAGAATATCGCAGCATTGCTTGGTGTAGGAAACCCCACACATCTGGCATCTTAAGTATTATGAGTGTGAGTAAAGGAAGAAGTAGTGTTTGTTTTCCTTTCAGTGGACACAGTTAAGTAATGGCATAGGTAAATAACATATCCAGAGTACAATACGAAAGAATGAGGAGGCTCTGTGATGTACTGATGTGGAAAAATCTTTAAGATATAAGATTAAGAGAGAAGCAGATGTATAGTGGCATGTCTGTGTATAGATTTGTTGCCTACCCTGGGGACTAAGGTGAGGGTAATTTCATTACTATTTTATAAATCATGAATTTTCCATCATGCATTATACTACTGATGTATACATTATAGGCAAATAAAATTTAATAAAAATAATATAAACATTAAAAAAAAAGTTGTCAGCCAAGATCCACGAGTTATCAGTCTAAACAGGCGATTTGTCAACAAAGGTTTGGTTCTTTTTAAACTTCTTATGGTGAGTTTTGAACATACATAAAAATAGAATAGTATGATGAACTTCCATATTATTATCACCCAGCCCTCATTAAATCCTCCACCATGGCTACCCCAGTCTATTCACCTCTATTTACTTTTTCTTCTTGTTTAAATAATTCACATTATTCTATACCACTGAGTAAAGATTACATTGTGTTTCTAAAAGATAAGGATCTTGGGACTTCCCTGGTGGCACAGTGGTTGGGAATCCACCTGCCAATGCAGGGGACACGGGTTCGAGCCCTGGTCCGGGAAAGATCCCACATGCCACGGAGCAACTGAGCCTGTGTGCCACAACTACTGAGCCTGTGCTCTGGAGCCCGTGAGCCACAACTCCTGAGCCCATGTGCCACAACTACTGAAGCCCACGAGCCTAGAGCCTGTGCTTCGCAACAAGAGAAGCCACCGCAATGAGAAGCCTGTGCACCACAACAAAGAGTAGCCCCCGCTCGCTGCAACTAGAGAAAGCCTGTGCGCAGCAACGAAGACCCAACACAGCCCAAAATAAATAAATTTATTTTTAAAAAATAAAAGATAAGGATCCTTTTGAATATCAGTATTAAAAAATTAACAGTAACATAGGTCTTTTAGATTGGGTGTCTAGAAGTGATTGACTAACAGTAACGCTCTGACATGAAAAAGGCTTAACACAATTTTATAACAATAAGCATAACATAAGGGAAAGGGAAAATTCTAGTGTTTTTCAGTGAAAGGAAGACTTTTTCCCCTGTGTTGCTGCCCTCAGAGAAAGACACAGAAACCACCACCCTTTAGGGAAAGAGGTAGGGAAGATTTTGCCTTCCCACTTCACTTTCTCCCTCCAAAAGGAGGTAGTGTGTCCAAGGATTTTTTTCCTTGAAAACATGGAGAGTGTGGGACTTTGGCAGTCTTACTGGAAACAGAGAGGGGTTAGGTCATTGCTTCAAAGGAAGGGAGTGCTGTTAACCAAAGATGGAGATAAATAACATTAGAACCATTGTTCTTATTAAATTACCTTTAAAACTATAGATATTTCCAAATAATTAAATAGTGGAATTCAGGTCAATTTATTCCCAATTTTTAAAAAATGATAGCCTTTAAAAAGAAAACAGTAGTTTATAGTATTTTTTCATTTAAATTATTTAAATTTGGAGCTCTACAATTATTTATTCCTAGACTTCCAAGAGTAATAGGCCATTTCATTTAAGTAACAAACTACAAACCCTCAAGACAAAGAAATGAAACTTGCAGTGATCCAGAATAAAATGGGTATCATTTTTTGTCATTAACTCATAAAAAATACAGTTGTATATGCAGATTTCTCTGATCTGAAATAATGGTCCTTGATACTGTGAATTATCAGGTTCATGTTTTACAGTTCCATTTAGTAATATACAAAGTATATAGTTCATCTTTTGAGGTATTTACAAATTACCTTTGTCTGAAAGGCTAAACTTCCCTTTAGGGCTTACTGTATTATTAGACTTAGTTTGAACTGAAGTTTTTAATATGAACTTTATATTTTCCTTTCCTGAGGATGATCCTCAATTTCAAAATAAAAGCAGAACATTTCTTACAAAAATATTGGAACAGTTTTTAGAAAAATATTTTAATTTGGGCTCTGATATTTTTAGTTATATGGATATATTGCTGGGAATAAAATATTCTTTCAAAGTGAGTAATTAAACATTTACCCTTATAATTAGAACCTACCAGAGGGCTTTTTTTCTTTCTTTTTTTTTCTTAACAGAAAGGATATTAACTTACTGTGGTAAAAATCAAAGAATCTGTAAGGTTTATTACAACTCCATTTGAGCTTTTATGTTCATTATACTTGCTCTAAAGTGGTTTTGTGCAGCTATAATTAACTATACATATTTATATAGTACTGATATGCTTTTAAAAATATTTATTTATTTATTTGGCTGCACTGGGTCTTAGTTGCAGCATGCGAGATCTTTGTTGCAGCATGCAAGATCTTTGCTGCCGCATAAAGGCTGTTAGCTGCGGTATGCGGGATCTAGTTCCCTGACCATGGATCGAACCCTGGCCCCCTGCGTTGGGAGCACGGAAGCTTAACCACTGGACCACCAGGGAAGTCCCTGAAATGCTTTTGATAACATCCATATCTTTTAACCTTTCTATAATAAGATGCACAAGCAACTTTGAAGTTAGTTTATAAAATCATTCCTACTCTATTTTCTATATACTGGTAGTTATCAGATTCTCAAATTTTAAAACTTTAGAATCTTATTTTAGTTACACTACAAGCAAAGTGCCCCTTGGTGGCAAGTTTTTGGAGAAATAATTCTATTGGCTCTCATTTTGCCTGTAATAAAAAGCCATGGGCAAGGGGTGGAGGGAGAGAAACATTGCTTGACTCTTGATTTTATTTCCAGTGGTTTTTACATTAAACACCCAATCAAGGATATAAAGGACTTCTTACTAATGATTTCTACCTTTTAATGTTAAAAAAAGTTTTTAGACCATTTTCATTGGTTAATAATCACTATTAGTTTCCAAGGTACCTAAGTGAGCTAATGAATTTTTCCATTATATTTATGAAACAAGTAGACTTTTTATCTCTGTTTTATGGCTGAGAAACCGAATTTCCACAGACAGGTCAGTGGGAATTCCTGACTGATAATTTGTGAAGGAAATCATTAGAGCCCTCATTCAGCCCACGTTCACTGAGTGAGTGTGCATTTTTATAGTCTAAGTAACAGTCTTGTGACAGCTTATGGATGTTCTTTGGGATACCATCATAATTTGGGTATCATAAGATTAGTTCTTTCTTTTTTAAAATTTTGTAGAATAGGGACTTCCGTGGTGGTCCAGTGGGTAAGATTCTGCGCTCCCAATGCAGGGGGCCCAGGTTCGATCCCTGGTCAGGGAACTAGATCCCGCATGCATGCCACAACTAAAAAGAGCCCACATGCCACAATTAAGAAGTCAGCATGCCGCAACTAAAGATCCTGCATGCCGCAACTAAACCCAGCGCAGCCAAAGTAAATAAATATATATCTTTAAATAAAACAAAAATTTATAGAATAAATGATTCGATACTTAGGAGATGCCTCCATACATGGGCTATTTGTCCAACCTTAAGGAGGTCATCTTGGACACTCTTACGTGTCTTCAAAGTTTTGAGCAAGGATAAGAGGATGCTCTTCTTCTATAAGTGAACTGTTTTTGGTTGTCATAGGATTCTCTTATAAATGGATCTCCTAACTACCATGCCAGGAAAAAAGTATTGCATATTAATTACACCAAATACCCATTTTTTTTAACCTTGAAATAATACATTATCACTCACAGACATCAGTAGAACTTAACACTGGTTAGTTATTTCAGTGTCATTTCCATATAATCTTTTAGTTAAGACTGTGTAGCCCATCTCCTATATTTTTATTGTTTATTCTTACCATTAAATGGAATATAAAAAAGCCCTTTGAAAAATGCAAAATTAATTTGGGTTGTAATTAACCACTTAGTAAATCTGGTTGTAAATCACAGTGCAAAGTCACATAGAATCTTTTGAGGATTTTTTGTTTGGTTTTGGTTTTTATTGTTGCTACTGATGTTGATCAAGGCTTTTAAAAAGAAACAGATGGCCAGGATCCCAGGTTTTCAACTCAGTATTTACTCTTACCCAAGGAAAATAAACGGAAGGGATAATGCCACAAACACCAATGTATTTAAGTTTCCTAACAAGAATAGGTGAATTGGCCAGTGACAGGAATGTCAGGAGCAGTGGGAAGACTGAACTGAGACAGAAAGTACCCGTAACGACATTCAAATTCAAGTTAAGAAAACGTTCTAAACACGGCCAGTCTCACGCTGTGGACCCAATTTAGCTATGGGCCACCAGCTTGTGGTCTCTTCCTGGGCCAGTTCACACTGTTAATAGTAATGGGTTCTGTACTAGACCCTTTTGACTTCCGGTCCTGGTGAGTTGGGCTGGATTACGTTAACCCCAAGAACTCATTCCTTTTGCTGATGAAAACAGGCTTAAAGATCTTCTCTATCTCTTTCCTTTGTGCTCCATCCTTGTCACAGGCCTTGTCCCGACTCAGATGCCTTTTGTGAGAGAAAATACCTAGGTTTGAACTCTATAATGCTTCAATCTTCTTCATACTCTCTTGCCAATAATTCTCAATTTTGACCAGAGAGAGGAGGGGAAGGGAAAGGAGAGTAGGCACATCTTAAGTAAGGAGAGATCCTCAGGCCCCTGTGGCCTAAGGCTTAGTTGAGTGACTCCATGACACCTTTCCCATTTATACTCTGAGGTACAGAAAGACAAATCAGGAAGAAAGAACTTCTCTCTAAGCCTAGAGCTCAGCTTAGGTGAAAAGCCCACCAGCACACTTGGAAGGCCAATGGGCGAAACATCATTCCACAGGCAGTCCCACTTTTTCCCTCTTCCTCACCTTATCCTTGTCTTTATTTCCTTTTTCTCCAAGCACGTTGACATCATTTGAACCTTTCTTTTGGCAGTGTCCTCAACACTTGCCCCATGGTCCTGCTGTATCCACCTGGCAAAACCTCAACCTCTAATCTAAGATAATACCTAATACCTCCCCAGCTTCTCTTTCACAGCACAGTATTTTTCCTTTACACTTTCTATTAGTGTTGTTCAATCTCGTATATTCTTTCTTATTTCTCATCTGCTTTTACTATTATTCGAAAAGGTATGTCAGAGTCTCTCACTGTGATAACAGATGTGTCAATTTCTCCTGGTAATCCTCTCAATTTTTGCCTTGTGTATTTTAAGGCTATATTATTAGGTGTAGGCAACTTTAGAATTTTATCCTCCAGTTGAACATTTTATATCATGGCCCTCTAACTCTAGAAAACAACTTTTGCTTTAAAATCTGTTTTGTTTGATTTTAATCAAGTACATCAGGTTTCTTTTGCTTAGTTTTTGCCTGACGTGTCTGTTCCCACTCCTGTTCTTTATGCTTTAGATGTGTCTCTTACAAACAGTTATTCTGTATTGTTCTATCGTCAGCTCAATCAAGCTGGGAACTACATTTTCCCAGAATTTCCTTTTCTGGGTTAGACTTGGCTCCCAAAAGGAATTTGTATGAGAATTGACAGGTAGATGTGAAGGAGTGGCCTTTACTTTGAAGGTTTGTAGACAGGGTGATGAGTAACTGCAACAGATGCCCAGCAGGGTCCAGTGTGTTTTTCTCTTTGTGCTTCTTACAGCTCTTCTTCCTGAAGGCTGCTCCAGGTCGGCCTCCACTGCTTGGCTGCGGACCCAGAGGTTGTAGACTCACAGGGGCGATAACTTCCCATAGAACTCTCCACAAATTCCTATTCCATATCCGCTTCGCGATAGATGGGATACGCTTTGTTTCTCATTTTTTCCTTATAGTCTTCAACACGCATGGCAGTGCTTAGGAGACTAGTCAGTATCTTTGATTATCTCCCCTTTCTGGATATTGAGGTCTCCACCTCCTCCCCCAATTGTATAAAATCTACTTTCAGTATAAATTCCTTGTCTCGTAACGCAAAGTTCTGCTTCCCTGACTGAAACGTGACTAGCAATAATATATAGCTAAACTTTTAAAAATGGTTTGATAACTTTGTTTTTTAACTGCATAGTTTAGTCCACTTATAATTACTGTTATTACTGTTATATGTGGGTTTATTTCTAGAGTCTTATTTTGTGCTATTTGTTCTGCCTTTTCTGTTTCTTTTTTCCTCCTTTTTTTAAAAAAATTTTTATTTATTTATTTTTGGCTGTGTTG
Source organism: Aethalodelphis obliquidens (assembly GCF_003676395.1). Lineage (NCBI taxonomy): Eukaryota > Metazoa > Chordata > Mammalia > Artiodactyla > Delphinidae > Aethalodelphis > Aethalodelphis obliquidens. The sequence goes on along the minus strand of NW_020837950.1, from coordinate 10,048,506 downwards.
GGTCTTCGTTTCTGTGCGAGGGCTTTCTCTAGTTGCGGCGAGCTTCATCGCAGTGCGCAGGCCTCTCACTATCGCGGCCTCTTTTGTTGCGGAGCACAGGCTCCAGACGCGCAGGCTTAGTGGCCATGGCTCACAGGCCCAGTTGCTCCGCGGCATGTGGGATCTTCCCAGACCAGGGCTCGAACCCGTGTCCCCTGTATTGGCAGGCAGATTCTCAACTACTGCACCACAAGGGAAGCCCTTTTCCTCTTTTCTTGTTTGTGTCTTTCGTTGTTTGTTTGTGTGGTTTTTTCCCTTAGATTTTTTTTTTTCAACCCATTTTTCCCACTCTACTATTTTGGAATTTATACACACTTGCCTTTTTTTTTTCTTTTTCTTTTTCTCCCCATTAAACTTTAGAAATTCGAGCATGCAACAGAGTTTTGGGTTAAAAGGATTTAAATTTGCTTCTGCCAGGTGCCTTGGGGCATTACACACTGGGACCACTTAAACTCAATTCTTAGCTCTTAGCTCTTTTTTTTCCTTCCCCACACAGGAAATGTAAATTTAGGGTACAAATGTTATGAATACTGGCTTGTGGTTACGAATTCTTAGGGAAGATTTTTCTTCCCTCCACCTGACACCAAGGTAGAAAAAGCCAACTTTCCTAGCTGTCTCTAGACTTCAAATGCAGTTGTTTGTTATGCAAACTTATGTTAGATTCCCCTCCTTGCGTGGGGCCTCTTCTTTACCTCCTGCCTTTAGTGTCCTGTTCTGGTTCCCACCCCTTACCCTAAGTTTACCAGGAGCTGGAATAGATTACCTGTGTGTATTCACTCATTCTGAAAATTCTTTACATTTTGCCATTTTGGGGTTGCTTTTAAGGTGTGTGGGAGGGGGGGAATTTTTTTTCCTGTTTAACATGATTTTTTTAGGTTGATTTGAGAACTAGTCAGCATTAACAAGAGAAAAATGAAAAAAAGGTTCCTTTGGTGGTGTTTCATTCTGAAAAATCTGAAGGACCCAAAGCCTCCTTCCCAGATAGATGGAAACTAAAGGCTCCTTTATTGCCAGTCCAAGATAATGGGAGGCAGGAGATAGAGAAAGATTTGGGAGAAGGGATGAATAGAGAGGGAAAGTGATGGTGGAGAGGTAGAATCTGTGCCATGATAGGATAAAAAACTCCATGGGAAAAGTAAATAAAGGCTTTGCCACGTACTCTGGCCTCTTTTTTATTCAGGATGTCTCTGGTTTTCTTTTTGGTGATGGGTTCAGGTGACATACTAGCTCACATGTTAAAACATAATGAAGGAGTTAAAATACATGCAACATCAGGAGTAATGTCAAAAAGTCCACACACGGTGGTTCCAATCTTTACAGACATTCTTTTAATTTCCTTGGGCCTCAATTTCCTCATTTGTATAATACGGCCAGTAGAGAATTATTTTGAGGATTGTTTGAGGTGAACTTGTACACTGTGAAGTTTTGTACAAATAGCTACATTTTATATTATGCTTCTCATTTTACCTTAGGAGATTCTGGGACTCCTGGAATTTAAAGAACTTCCTTCAAAATCCTACTTGATGAGTCAGTGTTGATTAAAATTTATGTTGCCATGTTTTAAGTCAGCACCTTTCAGGGAAAAAAAGAAACTCTGGACCCTTTAAGAGAATGTTGTTCTTTTTCCCTTATTAAAGTACAAAGCCTTATGTTGATAGGTGGATTTTTTTTTTTTTTAACCTCTCACAATTCCAGGGACATAAAAGTTTATGCAAGGGACAGAAAGCAAAACTGCTATTACTTGGCAAAGTCAGATCAGCCTCTGTAATTGCAAGAGTTTTCTCCAGAAGTACTTCTTCAAAATCAGTAAATGATTGAAAGTCCTCTCCAAAACATGCTCTTTCTAAACGATCCCAAATGAATTCTTAAGAAGGATGGAAAAATAGTCTAAGAAATGCTCGAAACTAAATTTATCTGTTAATGTGCAGAGAATGATGCCCAGAATTACAATTTTATTTTCTTTAGATATGGGTATGACCTGAGACACATAGGAAGTAGCAGAGATTAGATCACTGGAAAGAGCTTCCCTGGTGGCGCAGTGGTTGGGGGTCCACCTGCCGATGCAGGGGATTCAGGTTCGTGCCCCAGTCTGGGAGGATCCCACGTGCCGCGGAGTGGCTGGGCCCGTGAGCCATGGCCGCTGAGCCTGCACGTCCGGAGCCTGTGCGATCACTGGAAAGCAGTAGAGCACGGCCAGGATCTAGGGCTCTGAGATCAGACAGACCTGGTTTCAGTCACTTCTTAGCTGTGTGATTTCTGTTTCTCCTGTAAAATGGGGATAATAATATCCTATCCATTGTGAAATGATAAAATGAGCTCAAGCATATAGAGTGTTTAGCATAGTGTTTCACATAAAGGGCTCAAAACATTTTGGCTGTCATCGTCGTCATCTATAATTTAGGACAATTCTGTGGAGTGCTATACTGAATAAACTGAATAGTTGTTAACATAATTTCCCACTTATTTATATCCCAAATAGTCAGAAAATAACTATAATTATTTTCCAGGTACTGTTTAGTAATAATTGATGTTTGTAACAATGACCACCTCCCATTTTCTCCCCTACCCAGGTACTGTAAAATTTTGAATTGTCACTAAATTTTGGAGATTACATGACATTGTGATATAATGGTAAGAGAACAGAATAAAGCTGAGAACCCGGGTTTCAGTACTAACTACTTCTACAGATCTATGACCTTGGGTAATCCATTTAAACACTTTCCACATATGTTCCTCTTTTGAAGAACAGAGGGTAATATAGGATCCAGATCACTAATGTATGTATGACAGGACTGGGTTTTCTTCCCTACCACTTCCTTCCATTTTTCTAGAATGTTGAGTTCTAAAGCCTACATTAATAGAAGGGTTAAGGTTTTTTGTTTTTTGTGTTTTTGTTGTTAGTTTATTTTCCCAAATAAAGTTCATCTTTTTTTTTTTCTTCTGTAGAAGAGTGTTTTTAAAATGTTACCTAAGGCAATGAAGGAGAACAAGTATCAGTGCAATGAGGAAAGTTCTAATTACAATAGATATTTTATCTGGGAATCAGACCCCCGTGAGGACTACCCCCCCCACCTCAAGCATACTCAAGTTTTGAAACCTGATCACTATCAAAAGCAGAACCACTTGGAGCAGAGAAAGATTGACAGCATCTTTTGAAGCAAGACCCAGGAAAAACTGGAGCTGAGACTTTAAGGAAAGAGTGAATGTATCAGAAGGACTAAGAGGGACTTCCCTGGTGGCGCAGTGGTTAAGAATCCGCTTGCCAATGCAGGGGACTCGGGTTCGACCCCTGGTCTGGGAAGATCCCACATGTCACAGAGCAACTGAGCCCATGCAGCACAACTACTGAGTCTGTGCTCTAGAGCCCGCGAGCCACAACTACTGAGCCTGCGTGCCACAACTACTGAAGGCCATGTGCCTAAGGCCCGTGCTCCGCAACAAGAGAAGACACAACCTTGAGAAGCCCGCACACCGCAACGAAGAGTAGCCCCCGCTCGCTGCAACTAGGGAAAGCCCGCGTGCAGCAAGAAAAACCCAACACAGCCAAGAGACTGCGTGTGTGTATGGAGCGGCACTGTCCAATAGGAATATAATGCAAGGCACACATGCAAGCCACATATATAATTTTAAATGTTCTAGTAGTTGGGAATTCCGTGATGGTCCAGTGGCTGAGACTTCCTGCTCCCAATGCAGGGGGCCTGGGTTTGATCCCTGGTCAGGGAACTAGATCCCACATACATGCCACAACTAAGTGTCTGCATGCCACAACTAAAGATCCATTGCATGCCGCAATGAAGATCCCACATGCCACAACTAAGACGGGGCTCAGCCTAAATAAATAAATATTTTAAAAATGATAAAAATAAAATGTTCTAATAGCATATTAAAACAGTAAAAAGAAACAGGTGAAATTAATTTTGATAATATGTTTTATTTAACCCACTATATCTAAAACATTATCAACTGTTATTATTAATAATTTTACATTCTTTTTTTCATATTAAGCCTTCAATATATATTTTATTCTTACAGCACATCTCAGTTCAGACTAGCCATATATCAAAGTCTCACTCTCCACATATGACTACTGGTTAGTGTATTCAACAACACAGATATGGAAGGTATGAAGGAGATTGTCAAAGATTCTCTGGTGACCTTGGTGTTACCACATGCTGTTCCCCCAGAGTCTGGAACTAAGACTCCATGACTGTGAATGGAGCTTAGGGACAAGTTGAACAGACTAAAACACTCCACTGGCTTGTGTACTTATGGACTTTGTGTTGTTTGGATTGCATGGCCTGAAAATGAAGTGCGATTGAACATCCTTTAGGATTTTGTGTGTATATTAAATTGACCAACATTAAGACTGCTTTATTATAGAGTAAACCACCTTGCTCTTCCATTATATGGTGTATTAGTCTGCTTAGGATGCCATAACAAAATATCACAAACTAGGTGACTTAAACAACAGAAATTTATTTTCTCACAGTTCTGCAGGTTGGGAATTCCAAGGTCAAGGTGCCAGCAAAGTAGATTTCATTCTGAGGCCTCTTGGTAGCCACCATCTCACTGTATGGTCAGGTGGCCTTTCTTTGATGTGTGTACTTGGAGGGAGAGAGAGAAGGATATTTCTCTCTTCCTCCTCTTATAAAGCCACCTATTGGCTTAGGGCCCTACCCTTATGACCTCATTTAACCTTAATTCCCTCCCAAAGGTCCTGTCTCCAAATACAGTCGCATTGGGGGTAGGACTTTAACATAAAAATTTGAACAAAATCCACCCCAGTTAGTTAAACAGAAAAGGATTTTTTTGAAAGGGTATTGGGCAGCTAACAGCATTTTTTAAAAGGAGGGGAGACTCAGGCTTGGAAGCTCTATAACCAGGAAATGACACAGCTTCCTATTTCAGTTTCCATTGACACGGTCGTCACTATTGCTGGGACACGCCCCTGGGCTTCTGTCTCTACTGCCTCTGAATTTGTGTATTTGTGCCTCACATCTCTTCCCTCGTCAAAACGTGTTCCATGAGATGCCATGCTTTTCCCATTATTTTCTTGCAAGTTGAGGCCTCTCACAGATTTCTGATGGTTGGTTGGAGCCTCTGTCACATCTGTGGGCCCTAGCTGGAAAGGAGCCTGGGAAAGCAAATGCCAGCCTTCCACCTTGGGGAGTTAAACCCACAAGGTGGGAGATTCTCCAGATATTGGAAGTGTGTTCAAACTATGCTGGGCAGCCACAAAATATAAATGTCCTTCACTGGCACTGAGTTCTATCATTCAAAAAAATATTCCAGGTCAAGAGGCCTAAATTTAGTTTAAAAAACTTTGTTTAATCCAGAATTTGTTTCCAATAACAACTGTTAAACAATCTGTCTGCTTTCAAATTTACTTTTCTTTATTCCTGACCTTGCTTCTAAGCTTTATCAGTTGCATATTTTCTCATTTGACATGTTGGTAAGTAACAGCCAAAACCCATTGCCTCGGTTTCATCATGGACTGGGGGGTGGAGTATGGAAAAGGAATAAGAGTGTGAGCCCATTATCAAAAAAACAGCAGGGGTGTAAGATATTGGGCCATCTCAGAGCGTCATGCCTATTACCATAAAATCCACAGTATTCAGCAGCAAGGTCCGTGAGAAGCCTGTTGCCCAGTTCAAATGGTATATTAGATTCTATGACTAGTCTTGACACCCCATAACCACTTTTTCGATAACCTTTAATATTTCTTTCCTTTTCTTTTTTTGAAAGCAGGAATGACCCTGCTAAATTATTAGATATTTAAGTTTAGAATTCACTGTCATTTCTGCACAATTCAGTTGCTGAAATAACATGTAGCAGATGCTACAGTGCAAGTTAATGAATAATTATTTTTTGTACTATGGCCTCTGACTGTAACATCTGTCACAACCCTGTGGGTTTAGTAATTATTCTTTTGACACTTTCTCAATTTTTTTTTGGCGGAGCCGAGCCGCATGCAGGATCTTAGTTCCCAGACCGGGGATGGAACCGGCGTCCCCTGCCGTGGAAGCACGGAGTCTTTACCACAGGACGGCCAAGGAAGTCCTCTAAAATGTTTTTAGCTTTAAAAAAAAACCAAAACACATTGTTTTTTAATGTTTTGCTGCAGTCTTTAAATTTTGCTTTTGTTTGTTTAATTATTTTCTATTAAATTCTTCCATTTGTCCTAATTCTTCAGAAAGTGTAGTGGCTCTTTATGGTCTACTTTTGTAGAGGAATGTGAAATTCTTCAATTGATTTTTTTCTTATTGTAAATAAGCCAAACCCAGGGTCAAGCTTATTTACCATTTCTGGGGCACAGTTTAGTCTTCAGCTCTCAAGGGCATTATTTTCAGCTTGTTACAAGCCATGCTTTGGCTTCCCTTCTTCAAAGTTGGCTCTTTCTTAACTAGGAAACAGGGCAGGGACAGGATTATTTTCTTCCCATTTCAGTTTCTCTATAACTGCTGTGTCCAGAAGTAAATATGGCATAGCCAAAATTAATACCAGAATTGACTCAATCCAACCTCTTTTTAAAAAAAGGCTAAAAATAAAGGCCTGGATATTTTTAGAAAGATCAAATAATCAGTGTCAAATTTCACAGAAATCTGATATATATATAGATTGATGTCACGCAAAAGTATTTCCAGCAAGCTGCTGAAAGACAAAAGAACAAATGTTGGAGGTGTTAGGAGATAGTGGAGTGAAGTTGATGGGAACAAAGCGGCTGTAATGAAGCATGTCCACGCTGCTGAAATATTTGGAGGATGGGTTCACAAGAGGCTGAGAATAAAACAAAGCTAGAATCTAGTCCTGTGTATCTTTTTACCTTCCCATCCCCACTTGCATAGATATTGGAGGCAAGAAGATGAGGAGTACTCCCTGTTCCTCTCTCCCTAATTCCCACCAGTGATGCTGAAATGGGGAAGTGGCTTCAGACATGGACAGACCTGGTGGATGGGAAAACCTGTCAGTATCAAGATGCATATGTGAGGATTTAGGAGTTAAAAAAATACACACACAGGGCCTTCCCTTGTGGTGCAGTGGTTAAGAATCCGCCTGCCGACATGGGGGACCGGGGTTTGAGTCCTGGTCTGGGAAGATCCCATGTGCCATGGAGCAACTAAGCGCGTGAGCCACAACTACTGAGCCCGCGTGCCACAACTACTGAAGCCTGCGCGCCTAGAGCCCGTGCTCCGCAACAAGAGAAGCCACCGCAATGAGAAACCCACGCACCGCAACAAAGAGTAGCCCCCGCTCGCCACAACTAGAGAAAGCCCGCACACAGCAACAAAGACCCAACACAGCCAAAAATAAATAAATAAAAATAAATAAATTTTAAAAAAGAAAAAGGACATCTTTATAGAAAAAAAATACAAACACACACACACACGCACATTTGGTAGAAGCTGATGGGCATTGCCTTTAATATGTAATTTCGAATTGTGACTCGGAAGAAGAGTTTTTCAACAGCAGCTCTGTTGACATTTCGAGGAGTCTAATTCGTTGTTGTGACAGGCTACCCTGATTATTGCAGGATGTTTAGCAGCATCTTTGACCTCTACCCACTAGATGCCAGTAGTTACCAGTTGTGAGAACCGAAATGTCTCTAGACGTTGCCGCTGGTTGAGAGTGACTGCGGCAAAGCCATCATGATGTGGTTAGGCGGGAGAACATGGGACTGAGCTGGGGCGGGCGGGCTGGTAAGGTTGGAGGGGCAGAATTGTGAAAGATGGGAGGAGGTGGTGGATGAGGAAATTGAGTGGAATGCTGGGGATGGAGCAAGTTGTTTCTTAAAAGAGGGGGAAAATATCCTAGAGGCTGAGGAGCCTTTTAGGAATGTAACCAAAAGTCATGTAACATTTAAGGGGAAGGGCCGCTTGCTCTTCCGATGGTGGGGTCAGGAGGTCAAGAAGGCTAAAGGCCAATACCTTAAGTATTGCCTAACTGTGGTAGGGTTGCTGTCCCCTTTCTGTAGGTCAGTGCGGCTTATCTTGCTCACTGTCAGTGAGGATGAATGGGGATCCCAACAGGCCCCACGGAGGAGAAACTCGGTCCCAAGAGCCCCCTATTCTTTGGTAGCTCCTTGCAAGTCTTGCTGTATCTCTCAGCTCACTCCCAGCTGGCGGTGGTGAGCTACATTCATCTGAAACATACATACCTCTTGCCCCATGTTGTGTTCCATGGCAAGTCTGCAGGCCTCAGTCTCATTTACTCTCGGTGATTCCAACTCTGAGTTCTGTAGCATCAGACGGGATCCATAGTCTACATATCACAGAAATTCTCTCCAGTCGCTGTACCATCTCTCTTCCATGCTGAAAAGTTTCCTCCAAATTCATAGCATTGGGACAGGTCAGTAAGCTTGGTGGCTAAGCAAACATCCAAACGGCGATGGAGATATGTCTCCTCTTCTTTTTTTTTTCTTTTGCGGTACGCGGGCCTCTCACAGTTGTGGCCTCTCCTGCTGCAGAGCACAGGCTCCGGATGCACAGGCTCAGTGGCCATGGCTCACGGGCCCAGCCGTTCCGTGGCATGTGGGATCTTCCTGGACCGGGGCACGAACCCGCGTCCCCTGCATTGGCAGGTGGACTCTCAACCACTGTGCCACCTGGGAAGTCCTGTCTCCTCTTCTTGAAGACACCCAAGAAGACATCTTATTCTTGCATGGAAGTGGCAAAGAGTGAACCTAAGTTTAATGGTAGTGGAGTACTCTATGGTCATTTCACAAATCATTGAGAAAAAAAGCCCCCACAAGTACCTTCATAGAATAATGCTGGGGGAAAACCCATAAACCTCTGTCTCTCCACCACCTTCACTGACGTGTATAACACAGATTTGGAGTCGGAGGGCCTGAGTCTGACTCCAGGTTCTAGCACATCCTTGCTGAGTGATCTTGGGAAAATCAACCACCTTTTCTGAAAAATGGAGAGGAAAGTTAGCAAACTGGTCAGAAACCATGTCAATTCCACATTTCACTTCCTGTGCTTCGGCAGGAGAGGTCTGCCTATACACGCAACATGTGTCTGTGCAGACCCCCATTGCTTCTGACCTTGGTTGTATAGCAGGCAATGACACCCTTGGTGTGGTCATTTTCTTTTTGAAGTGTTCAGATAGGCAAACTCCCTCCTTTCTCAACTTCACAGGGAAAAACATCATGACACCAACAAATACATCCGTGTTCAAAATTAAATTTGTGTTCTTGGTAAGCTTCAGGATAAAGCCACTGACTTTATCTTGTAATGGATTATCTAAGTTTTCCAGATAAACAGTTAAGTTGGTCTCATGATCAGAATCATTTTCCCAACGCTATCGACAGGATGAAACCAAGGAATAGTCAGCTCAACTATAGAAGCTGTAAGATGTGGAATTTCTGTAAGATGTGGAACTTCTTCAGAGTTAATGGAAAACGTTGCAGGAGTTGTGGTTAATGATAATAATCAAATGACACTTCCCATTTTCCTACTTCTATTTCCATCTATCTGACTTAGTATTCCCTATATTTAGGCATCTATTTATAACAAAAATTTCTCATGAAACAGACAAATTAATATCATGTTGCTCACACAAAACAATGGGATATAAAATCTGGGGAAATGCTCTCTCTTGACCTACTGTTCAGAAAACAGCAAAAGACCTTATATTTTCTTCCAAAGGACAAAACCCACTGGCTTAGAAAGTAAAGTTTGGTAGTTAAGAGAGAGACGTGCCTTGGTTTCCTTATCTATAACTTGCTAAGGTGTTATGAATGAGATAATGCAAATAGAGGGTATGGAAATTAGTAAATGATCAATATTGCTACTACTACTATCACTATTTGAAATTATATGTGTTTATTTTTAAATTTTCTGTCTCCTCCAATAGAAAATAAGCTCCGTGATGTTACCTGTTTAGTACATATAGGCACCTGCTGAATGTGTCTCAATTTGAGCATTAAAGTAAAGGAAGGATGAGAACCCTTGAAGAATTTAGGGTCAGTGGAAATTCCCCTAAGGAACTCTAAAACTGATGCTGTTACTGAAACCATGCAACTCAGACTGGGACTTGAACCCACGGGCAGGGACTCAAACCCAGCCCAAACCCAGATTGGAACTTGAACCCATGATCTTTTAACTGAGATCGCATACCTGGTCTCAGGACTTAATGATGCTCAGGTTCTTGATGTCTCATCGCAGGAAGAATTTAGTGAGAGACAAAGTGATAGGTAAGAAGTGGATTTACTTAGAAACACCCTCCACAGACACTGTTGTCCATCTCAGAAGGTGAAAGCAGCACCAGGGTATGGGATTGTCAGTTTTTATAAGGGTGGGTAATTTCATAGGCTAATGAGTGGGAGGAGTATTCCATCTATTTTGGGGAAAGGGTGGGGATTTCCAGGAATTGGGCCACCGCCTACTTTTTGACCTTTATGGTTGCCCTTGGAACTGTCATGGCACCTGTGGGTGTGTTACAATGAGCGTCTGTATACTGAGGCTCAAGGTCTAGTGGAAATCAACTTGTCTGCCATCTTGGACCTATTTGGTTCTAATCAGTTTATGTCATGTCCTTGGGCTATGTCATTCTTTTAAAAGTTGTGCCCTGCCCCCTTCCCTCCTGTTTCATTACCTGAAAACTGGGTTTGCTTCTTGGTGGGTGTCCATCCAAGAGACACAACCAAGCCAAAGAGGGGGAGAAGGAAGGATTTATTACTTGCAGCAAGTAAGGAGAACACTGAGGATCCTTTCCAAAGCAGTGTCTCCCTGAACAGCAAAATTGGGGTATTTTTTAGCTAAGGATACATGCATGTTCATGAAGGGGCTTGAGCAGAGGAGAATTCAGTATAGAATTGGGGCAAAGGTTGACAGAGTCCAAACTTGAGTTGACTGAAGTCATGAGGGTCAGGAAAATTCATCATCATTCCATCCTCCACCTAGGTGGGGGCCTTAGTGCCTACAGAACTCAAAGATAAGTATCAGATTGTTATATATATCCCTTGAGGAGAAACTAGGACTCTGTTTTATCACTGGACTATTGTTTTTTGACTGTTTTTCTTTTGTTTCTGCATTCCCTCGAGATCATTAATTACTAAGACCTGTTCAAGGGCAAGCATCGTGACCAGGCTTAGAGCACACGATGGCTTAGGCCAAAAATGTCATCTCTTATGTCAAGAAAGCCATTCCTAGTTCTCTTTTTCCAGGGGCTCCCCGACTCTGACTGCTTACAACATTGCCTCAATTTTCAGCACTTGGGGAAATTTTTGAGCCTATCCAGCAAGACGAATATATGGTGACAATATAGGTGTAAATACCAAGACAAGTGCAGAAGTATTTTAATACAAGTCCATGGAGAACTTATTATGTGATACAGCATTGTGAGGGTGAAAAAAGATAACACAGCATGATTCACTTTATTCTTGAAACTTTTGGCAAGTCAAGTCTTCTAGAGGTTTATTAAAATTAATACAGTGTCTGTAAGTCAAGTTATACAATGCTATATTACTATGGCATATTGCCCAGCTATATCAGGGGAAAGGAGGGTAGGAAAAAACTAGCACATGGTGAAATTGTGCTATACACCAGCAATACGTTCTTCACATCACACAGCTGTTATTAAAATTATTTTAACAACCCTGCAAAAGAATGTATTTAAAAAATGTTTCTTATCACAAAAGGAATGAATATTCCTCTAAGAATTATTAGAAAATACATATAAAGAAAAATTAAAATCCTATTGTACATAAAAGTAAATCCTATGAAGTTTTGACCAGTCTTGATTAAAATGATAGTTGAAACTAGGGGTCAACTTTAAGAATCCAAGGCATTTAAGTTAGCAATAAAGGCTAATGCAACATATAGTTACCATAAAATTAGAGTTAAGCCTTTATGTATTTTATATCATAAAGCTGGATTTCTGCTAAAATCTACTTATAAGGAAAGGATAAGAACTTTCCAGTAATATTCAGATTTTTTCAGTAATCTTGAGGTTATAAATATTTAAGGAACAGCATTTTAAAAAAAAAATTTATTAATTTCTTTATTTTTGGCTGCATTGAGTCTTTGTTGCTGCGCACGGGCTTTTTCTAGTTGCGGCGAGTGGGGGCTACTCTTCGTTGTGGTGCGCGGGCTTCTCATTGCAGTGGCTTCTCTTGTCGTGGAGCACGTGGCACATGGGCTCAGTAGTTATGGCTCACGGGCTCTAGAGAGCAGGCTCAGTAGTTGTGGCGCATGGGCTTAGTTGCTCTGCAGCATGTGGGATCTTCCCGGACCAGGGCTCACACCCGTGTCCCCTACATTGGCAGGTGCATTCTTAACCACTGTGCCACCTGGGAAGTCCCAGGAACAGCATTTTTTAATGTTTAACCACTTAATGTTTTAATCTGTGTTTGTCATAGGAAGTTAAATTGCTTACCATTCTTGTGATAATTTAATCACTGTCACCTCACTAATCTGGTTGTACTTTCTCAATCAGCATAAAAGACTGTGTTGATTCTCTTAAAATTGGGAACATACTAATTTATTTCCCCTTGAACTAGTTATTTTGTAGTGAAACTGAGCAGGACCCTGTGGGGCCTCTCCATGTCCCCTGTTTCTTACTTATAGGAAAAAGGCTACAGCCTCCCAGACCCTCTCCAAGTTACGAGTTATTCAAAGTTACTAATTAGGGAAGTGAAGGAATGCAGAAACAAAGGAGAAGCGGTCAAGAAACAATGGTGCAACAATAAAGCAGGGTCCTGGTTCCTACTCAGTAGATATACATAACAATATATCTCTGAGTTCTACAGGAACTAAGGCTCCCCACCCAGGTGGAGGATGGTAACTTCCGGCTGAGCACAAGCCAAGTGGACCCTAGACTGGTTGGAACCAGAAGGCTGATGATTGAGATTCTTGGAATCTCAATCTCAACCTGCTACCTCACCACCAACCAATCAGAGGAAGGTCACACACCCTGCAGACCTTCATCCGAATTTTGCCTGTAGAAACTCTTCCCTGAAAACATTCAGGGAGTTACGGCTTTGCTTGGCCCTGCAATAAACCCTTCTCTGCTCCAGACTCCTACGTCTTGGTTTGTTTGGCCTCTTTGTGCATAGGACACACGAACTTGGGTTCGACAACAGTAATACTACAGTTAAATGACTCATTAATTTTAAAACAAACCATCATGCATTCCATTCGATTAATTTATTTGTGTCAGGCACTGTTTTAGCCCCTGGAAACAGCAGTGTGCAAAACACAAGATTCCAGCATCACGATGTTTATTTTTTATTGAGAGACAGAAAATAAAAAAATAAATACATATATAATTTCAAATATCTATAGACATTTTGAAGAAAAGTATACAGGGCAACAGGGTAGATAATAAACAGGCCTATTATAGCGTCGGGAGGAAGAAATTTTCCTCTACGCTTCTAAGTCCTAGTGTTACTGAGTCCAAGCTCGCTCTCTGCTCACCGAACGACAGGCCAATATATCAGAGACAAGGCGTTGAGGCAAGGAACACGACTTTATTCGGAAAGCTGGCAGACGGAGAAGATGGCAGACTAGTGTCTCAAAATAACCACCTTATGGTAATCTGGATGTAAGTTTCTTTTATAGAGTCAGAGAGGGAAGTAAAGTAAAAAGGCAGAATAGAGAGGGAGAGGTGGGAAGGAAGTAAAGTAAAAAGGGCCATCAGTCTTGCAAAACATCTCCTGGAATGGCCAGGCTCGGGGACATTCACAGGTGGGTAGGGTTCCCTGAGGCAGGCCATCATGTATGATTTTAATAACAAAAGCAACGAAAAGCAAAGGCTAAAGTCGAAGAAACAGATCCAACATGGAGTCAAAATTGGCTCTTCCCTGTTACACTAGCTGGTCTAAGAATTAAATTAACATGAGACAGATTAACAAGAGAAAATCAAACGAAAGTTTAATAACATGTATACATGGGAGAGACCCAGGAAAACTGACTAACTCTCCAAAATGGCCCAAACCCTCACCGTGAATACCATCTTCAGCTAAAGAAAAAAGAGGATGTTGGGGGTAGTAGTTCGGGGCTTCCAAGGGGAAGAAGGCAACTGGTAAGGAGACAAAAAAGCAAATGTTTGGTAAACAAATGTTTGCTGCGCCCACAGAGACAAGAGGACAGAGAGGAATTTTAACAAGCGACTTTGCTAGGTTCCTCCCTGTCTATATACCTAGTGTGTACTACAGTTATCTATGGTGATAGCTGCCTTCTTGGAACAAGTTCTCTATCTATATTCTTTTAGGCAGGTAGGGGAAAGGTCAAAGGTGATGAGTCTTTTGGGCCTTAAAAAAAAAAAATCAGCCTAAATTAATTCTCTTGCCAAAGAAACCCATTTTGGGGTGGCAAATTTTGCTCCCTTACAATAGCTAGGGTGGTCAAGGCAGGCCTCATTCCAGTTTGAGCTAAGACCTGAATGAGCATGTCAGATAAACAACACAGTTAATGCTTGGTGAATATTGTTCTCGTCTCCTTCTCCCTGGGGCCAAACTGACTCCTATTTGCATGTCTGCACATCTGCTTTTACCCAGACAAATCCTGAACGTTTAAGTCTTAGAACTGTATATTACAGACAGGAATCCGAGGTTCAGACGTTACTAGGGCAAGTTAACTGATTCTGTGGGTACTTGCCTTCACGGTAATGGCTACACAACGCTGTTGTGATGTACTGTGTTCCAGGTCCCGAGGGCACTGAGGACAAATTAGCCTAGGCTTGGGATTATCCACAAAGGCTCTGGAGAGGGAGAGGCTCAGAAGGCCACTGTCCTTCCTTCCCACCTTACCTCCCATTTCCAACACCATGGCCCAGGATCTGAGCCCAGAAAAAAGAAAAAGGCAGAGCCCTCAACGGCTGTCACTTCTGCCAAGGCTTTCCTGGCGGTTAAGAACCAAACAATTAACTTGTAGATATCCAAGCAAGGTGCAAACGCACAGTAGCGCGTTAAGACAAAGCGAACACGCCAAACTTTCTGCGCAGCCACGCCCTACCAAGCTCTTCCGGGGCAAGATCTCGCGATTCGCGCTCTGCGTGTACGTCATTTCCGCTGCCTCCGCGGCCAGGTCATTAAATAATGTTACCATTTCCGAGTTCGCTAAGGCCGCCTGCGGCGGCGCAGGCGTTGGTGTTCGGTAGTGTCCGGTCTATGGAGTCAGTTGGTTTCGGCGGCGGAGCGGAGGTAGCAAGCGGTGTTCGAGTGGGGGCCTTTGCCCCGCCAGGATGTTACCGGGCTTGGCCGCCGCCGCCGCGGCCCACAGATGTAGCTGGTCTTCCCTGTGCCGGCTCCGTCTGCGCTGCAGGGCGGTAGCCTGCGGCTCCAGCGACCTCCAGGGTGAGTGTCCTGCGCCGGCCTCTGACTCCGCGGAAGCCGGACTGGAAGACAAGGCCGGGCTCGGCTCCGGGCGCCTCGCCTCGGGAGTATGCCGCCTTGCCCTTTCCCAACCCCAGAACCTTCTTGTCGGACCTCCGCCTTTGCAGTTAAGCCTGCCCAGCCGGCGGCGGCCCCTACAGGCCTCCCTGATCCTGGTCTCGCCCACGATCCCCGCGGGCATTTGGGGGCAATTCTCGGGCCGGGTCGCATCCAGGAAACGGACCACTTCGTTTCAGATAAAACATTACGTGAGCATGGCAGTGCCCGGCGGTGACCGCCCGCCTCCCCCCGCAGCCAGTGCGAAATTGCTGACTCCACAAAGTTCCAGGGTCTTTTGAGCTCACCGCCTTACCTTTTTTGAGCACTTTGACCAAATAGATTTTCTTACCCTGTTCCTTTTCTCGTACTCCCAACCTGTGTTATTAAATTTTCTAAGGAGGAATTTGGGGGTTGCTACGCAACATTTACGAGACATCCTTTAAGATGGGGGTATGACCATCCTACAATTGTTGAATGAGCCCAGTTCGGTTGAACAATCTTTTTGGTGAAAAAGTGTCTACTGGAGCTGTAACCCAGAAAAAAGTGGTTGTCGGGAGGTTTTATCCCTCTTTTTCAGATGTCGTTTCTGACTCAAATTTAAATTGACAGTTTACAAAATAATCTTGAACTTGCAAGTTTTAATTAGGCTTACCTCCGTTTTTGCCGTCATTGGCATGCCATAGGTTGCTTGACACTTGGGAACTGTTAGGAACAATGAGGGAAGAGACAGAACCAAATCCACCCCTAATCTAATCCCCCAGAATCTTGGGGATGAAAAGAGTATTTACAGAAACATTTACCCAGAATTTATGTTCGAAAAAACTTGTAGCATGTTTGTGACCTTGCAGTAGAAATTGGAAGTCGTAGTCATTCAAGTTTATAAGTAACATAGGCTAAAATAATGCCTATTCTGTGCAGTTATTTTAGAATATGATCCTTTTATTTGCAATAAATATAAAAACTGGCTTTTAAAATTTCGGAAGGGTTAATTTTAACAGCACTGTTTTGGGTGCTTTTTGGTAGTGATAAAAACGTGTAACTGTGGATTTTTCCTATAATGGAAATGTATCTGATTCTCTTGTGAACAAAATGATTCATCTGGTTGTACTGTACTCCAAAATCCCCAGTTAAACTTTCTGGCCTAGTTGCTTTTATTGACCAAGCAGTTTCGGCATTTTACACTTAAATTACGTGGAGTGACTGTTGAATTTAGTCTAAACTGCCCTTTAAGGGTGGGTAAAAAGAAGTTGAAATAGTGTAATTTGTAATCCATTATTGTCTGTCGCTGTCAAGTCGAAAATTATGTGCTCTTTGTCTCATCCCTCTGTGAACTACAGATAATAATCACCTGTCTCACCAGTCGGAATGACTGCGAAGTTGTTTGCAGTGTTTATTACCAAAAAATTAAAATGTGTTTTCATGCTTAAAAACGGTAGATGTAAAAAATAACCTTGTTTGTGCAAATTTAGTTTCAAAAATACTGAAACAGTTTTTAAAAGGGCAACCATAATTATGATAAAGCTTAAAAAATTTATTTAGAAAATGAGTACTAAGTACTCTTTAGAGTACTAAGAGTACTAGCTAAAAAGAGTACTAAGTTGGATGCATGTAAGAAGAAAATATTTGCAGAACTTTTGAGAAAGAATTCTAAAAATAAATATTTTTCTTTGTCAAATAAAGTTTAGTTTTTGCTTCTGAAACTGCTGTGTGACTGGGAAAAACTTATAAAGAATAAGTTGAGGAGGAAATCTTGAAGGAAACAACTGCTTCATTTGTATACTTAAAAATGAGAAATGTCTGTGGGTCTAACTAACACTGAAAACATTTAAAGGCAAAAAGCAAGACAATATTCTAGAGCAGCTCTGTCCGAAAGAAATACAATGTGAACCATGTATGTTATTTTGATTTGTCTGATAGCCATATTTTAAAAAGTAAAAACAGATGAAATTAATTTTATTAATATATTTTATCCAGTATATTCAAAATATTTCAACACGTAATCAATATAAAAATTATTGAGATATTTTACATTATCTTTTCTTACCGTCTCTGGAGTCCAGTTTACACTTACAGCACAACTTAGTTCAGACTCCACATTTCAAGTGCTCAGTAAACAGTGAGTACTGTATTGCACAGTGCACTTATAAAGTTAGTATCCCTAATTTATAAAGAATTTTTACAAACCAACGTACATTCCAGTAGAAAAATGGGCAAAGGAAATGAATGGTTTCATAAAGTCATTCGAGTAGCCAATAAAAATGCAAAAATGTTCCATACTTACTAATAAGCATAGAAATATAAGTCTAAAGGATTTACTACTCATTGTCTCATATTAGCTAAGTTTTTCATAGTGATTCTTCATATTGAGGATGCAGGAAAGCAGGAACTCTCTTACTACTGATTGGGACATATAGTTAGTTGAACAGTGTTTTGGAAGTCAGTTATTCTTTATTAAAAATAACTTTAGGACTTCCCTGGTAGTTCGGTGGTTAAGAATCCGCCTGCCAATGC
Organism: Aethalodelphis obliquidens; assembly: GCF_003676395.1. Lineage (NCBI taxonomy): Eukaryota > Metazoa > Chordata > Mammalia > Artiodactyla > Delphinidae > Aethalodelphis > Aethalodelphis obliquidens. Next base: position 10,030,580 of record NW_020837950.1, on the reverse strand, counting down.
AGCGGACACGGGTTAGAGCCCTGGTCCAGGAAGATCCCACATGCCACGGAGCAACTAAGCCTGTGTGCCACAATTACTGAGCCTGCGCTCTAGAGCCAGCGAGCCACAACTACTGAATTCCGCGTGCCTAGAGCCCATGCTCTGCAACAAGAGAAGCCTCCGCAATAAGCCACACACCGCAACGAAGAGTAGCTCCCACTCGCTGCAACTAGAGAAAGCCCGCGTGCAGCAATGAAGACCCAGTGCAGCCAAAAGATAAATAATAAATAAATAAAACCTTACTTAAAAAAAAAAAAAACTTTATGGGGGCTTCCCTGGTGGTGCAGTGGTTGAGAGTCCGCCTGCCGATGCAGGGGACACGGGTTCGTGCCCCGGTCTGGGAAGATCCCACATGCCGCGGAGCGGCTGGGCCCGTGAGCCATGGCCGCTGGGCCTGCGCGTCCGGAGCCTGTGCTCCACAACGGGAGAGACCACAACAGTGAGAGGCCCGCGTACCACACACACACACACACACACACACACAAAAGAACTTTAAAGGTATATGCCTTCTCACCCAACAATTCTATTTAAAGGGATTTGCTTTCAAGAAATAATCAGATACATATTAAAATCTGTGCACAAGTTTATTATTAATAGTGGTAAATAGGTAACGTTTACAGTTATGAAGAATAGGAAACGTTACGGTACAATTATTTTTTATTTTATTTTTATAAATTTATTTTTGGCTGGTTGGGTCTTCGTTGCTGTGTGCAGGCTTTCTCTTGTTGCGGTGAGTGGGGGCTACTCTTCGTTGTGGTGTTCTGGCTTCTCATTGCAGTGGCTTCTCTTGTGGAGCACGGGCTGTAGACACACGGGCTCAGTAGTTGTGGCTCACAGGCTGTAGAGCGCAGGCTCAGTAGTTGTGGCGCACGGGCTTAGTTGCTCTGCGGCATGTGGGATCTTCCCAGACCAGGGCTCGAACCCGTGTCCCCTGCATTGGCAGGTGGATGCTTAACCACTGCGCCACCAGGGAAGCCCTGGTACAGTTATTAAGGGCTGGTGATAGATGCAAACATTTTTTTTTTAAATCATAATTTAGAAGACTATTTAGTGACGTGGGAAAATGCTCTTGAAACTAGAAAAAATGTAAGAATATATACTATGATATTACCAGTGACTTTCTCTAGAAAATTTTTTTAATTAACTTTAGTGTTTTTCAAATGATCTACACAAACATCTACTTTTTTTTTTTTTTCTGTATGCGGGCCTCTCACTGATGTGGCCTCTCCCGTTGTGGAGCACAGGCTCTGGATGCGCAGGCCTAGCAGCCATGGCTCACGGGCCTATCCGCTCCACGGCATATGGGATCTTCCCGGACCGGGGCACGAACCCGTGTCCCCTGCATCGGCAGGTGGACTCTTAACCACTGCGCCACCAGGGAAGCCCAACATATACTTTTAAATAATAAAAATATTACTTAGTTTCTCTAGTAAATATGCCCTTTTTTAAAAAAGTTCTTTTGGCTTTGCATAAGCACTTATTTTATTTGTTCACGTATTTGTGTCTTGCCTCATTTGACAATGATTTGAGATGGGAAGATGCTCCTTTAAGGACTACATGCCAAATCAACAGATATGTGCTTTTGCTTAAGTCCGAGATTAATAAAAGTATAGTTTTTAAATAAAAATATAGAAATTGACCTTTGTATTTTTAAATTTCTGTCTGCAATCTGCTAGTATTACCATACGAAAAGTAGAGTGGGAATTTAACCCCTTAAATAACTAATAGGAACATTGACAGTTATAAAAGACCATTTTGGCAGGCTGACAGCATGATTCTGTGTAGTTCAGGTTAATAATAGCGTTACCTGTAAAATGAGGTTAACCACGGTATGTGCTTCATAGGGTTTTTGTGAGTGAGGATCATTCAGGAAGGAGGTACCAGGCATTGTAGTTGCTGGTGGTGCAGTACTGAACAAGACAGACACAGTTTCCACCTTTTTTGGAAATGAGGAATGAGAAAACATATCTAAATGCTATAAAGGAAATAAGCAGAGTGATGGGCTAGAAGGTAGCCAGCAGGGGCCATTTCATTAGCTGTGCTGGCCTGGGACTCCAGCTTTCCTGAGGAGGTGGAAACTGAGCCAAGGCATGAAAAATGAAAATGAGCAAACCAAGTGAACATCTGGGGCAAAGAGCAATCCAGGCAGAGCAAATAGAAACCCTAGAGACTAGACTTGTATTCAGGCGCAGGAGGAAACGTGCTGTGGCTGGAGTGTGGTTGGAAGGGGAGGGGTGTGTGAAATGAGATTGGGGAGGTATCATAGCCTTTTGGGTTGTAGGTTTAAAAAAAAAAGCAAGTGTTTAAAAAATATCATTCTGACTACTGTGTAGAGAATGGATTGGAAAGGGAAGAGTGTAAATAAGGAGATCACTGGGGGCTATTAATTAGAGTTACCTACGCAAACAGGATTGTGGTTGGGCCATGGTACTTAGCAATGGAGATAGAGAGATGTAGATGGCTTTGAGGTATGTTTTGGGATGTAAATTACAGTGTGATAATACAGGTAAAGCATTTAGTACAGTGGCACTTGGTAAATCCTTAATGTATTTGATATTTTTTTCCCCCTTTTCCTAAGCAAATATTTACAAGAATTAAGGCAGCAGAGTTGGTGTGCCAAGATGCAGTGCAGGAAGTTGTATATTCTTTACATACTCCAAAAAAAAAAAAAAAAGGATTCCCTATTGCTTACTCTGTTCTGGTGAAAAATCACATCAGCAGTAGTCCTGAAGGTTGAGCCACCTGGTCTAGGTCACACTTTTGCTTGCCAGATGATTAGACATAAGAGGGATTTTCCTGCATTTTTTGTTAGCTGAAAGCATAAAAGTAAACTAAAGATAGTCAGTGTGTTACTATTAGCAGTATAATATTTGAAGTAATTTAACAATGGATGTATTTTTAATTTAAAATTTTAGGCATTTGGGGAACATACAGAAAAGTATAAGGTATAGAGTAAAAATTATGCATAATCCAGATATTTCACCAGTAGCATTTTTGAATAGTTGAAACCAAGCTGTATTATTTTGTCTCCTGCTTTTTTTAATGCAACATCATGATTCAGTTATACACACACACGTATATTCTTTTTCAGAATGTATATTTTTCAGAATATACATATATATATATATTCTTTTTTAGATTCTTTTCCATGGTAGGTTATTGCAAGGTATTGAATATAGTTCCCTGTGCTATACAGTAGGTCCTTGTTGTTTATCTGTTTTATGTTTAGTAGTGTATATATGTTAATCTCAAGGTCCTCATTTATCCCTCCCCTCTTTTCCCCTTTGGTAACCATAAGTATGTTTTCTATATTTGTGAGTCTGTTTCTGTTTTGTAAATAAGTTTATTTGTATCATTTTTTAGATTCCACATATAAGTGATATCATATGATATTTTGTCTTTCTCTGTCTGACTTCACTTGGTATGATAATCTCTAGGTCCATCAATCTGTAATGGTCTCTCTTTTTAAAAAAAATATTTATTTATTTGGCTGTGCTGGGTATTAGCTGCGTGCTGCTGGGTATTAGCTGCGTGCTGCAGGGTTTTCACTGCTGCCTGCGGGATCTTTAGTTGTGGCATGCGGGATCTAGTTCCCTGACCAGGGGTCGAATCTGGTCCCCCTGCATCCGGAGCACGGAGTCTTAACCACTGGACCACCAGGGAAGTCCCTGCAATGGTCTCTTAAGAAAAGAGACTGGGGCTCCCCTGATGGCGCAGTGGTTGAGAGTCCGCCTGCCGATGCAGGGGACACGGGTTCGTGCCCCGGTCCGGGAAGATCCCACATGCCGCGGAGTGGCTAGGCCCGTGAGCTATGGCCGCTGAGCCTGCGCATCCGGAGCCTGTGCTCCGCAACGGGAGAGGCCCGCGTACCGCAAAAAAAAAAAAAGAAAAAAGAAGACTTAGGTGCAGGTTTGTCTCTGGTCCTGAAATTAGCCTGAAGCAAAACATTTCAAACCGTTAAGAAATCTTTTTGTTTGTTTTTAGTTATTATTATTGCAGAAGCAACATACACAGTAGACAGAATTGTCAGTTTGCGTGGGAGAAAAAGAGTTTTTTGTATTGTTGTATTTGTATTGTTTTTGTATTGTTTGTATTTTGTATTGTTGTAGTATGAAAAGGCTAAATTTCCTCCAAAAGCCAGAGTAAGTGGTAGGTGACAAACAAGATTGGAGAGAGGACAAAGGGTGATCAGTAGCAATGTTATTAGGAGTTGCAGAGGCAGTAACAGTAAAATAAAAGCAGAGAAAAGTGATTGTTTCGACTAGACTGATAAGATACCAGTAGCTCTACAGTCTCGATGAACAGCCTTGTATATGCAGCAATGAGAAGTTCCTTGTCCAGGCCCATAGAGTAGTGAGCACCAAACTAAAGACTAATCTAACCATAACATAGCTTATTTTAGAAGTCACCTTGAAGAAAGGGTATGAATGGTGGTTACTTTTTTTTACTGTCTTTCTGCCTTCTAGAATTAATTAACAAATTCAGTAATTTATTCAACAAATGGTTGAGTTTCTACTGCTATGTGTTAGGTATTCTGTTTTATTGAATCAAATGTGGTCTTGTGTATTTTTTAGAATATAAAATGTTAAAGGTAGAAACATTATGCAATTTCTGTGTAATTTTCAATCTTGTATTCATGGCAAATGTGTACTTTTAAAGCTGATACCTAGTGGCTTCCCTGGTGGCGCAGTGGTTGGGAGTCCGCCTGCTGATGCGGGGGACACGGGTTCGTGCCCCCGTCTGGGAGGATCTCGCGTGCCGCGGAGCGGCTGGGCCTGTGGGTCTTGGCCGCTGAACCTGCGCCTGGAGCCTGTGCTCCGCGGCAGGAGAGGCCACAGCAGTGAGAGGCCCACATGCTGAAAAAAAAAAAAATTAAAGCTGATACCTAAAATTCTTCTAAAGTTAAAAAGTAATTACTTTTTGAAACGGTGAGCAAGGAAGCTATCAAGATTACTAAGATAGTGTCAAAGGACACAGGAGTTGGGAATTCCCTGGTGGTCCAGTGGTTAGGACTCTGCGCTTTCACTGTTGAAGTTAAGGGTTCGATCCCTGGTCAGGGAACTAAGATCCCACAAGCCGTGGGGAGAGGCCAAAAACAAAAAGGACACAGGAGTCAATTTGAAGAGACCCCTACTGGCCCAAAACGGGATGGACAGTTTGGACATAAATCAGGATAATGACTAAAATGGATTGATATACATCAAATAATGTTTAAATCTATGGAATCATAGTGATACATACACATGCAAATTATTGTGTCACTATTGCAGGATGGTAGGTAGTGAACTCATTATTCTGAGAACTGGTAAATAAAGGGAAAAAATTAAGCATACAGCCTGACTTTCTTATATGAACTATACTGCTGGATAACCAAATACATGAAGGGAATTTTCTCTTTGTAGAAGTATTCTGACTAAAAAATGAAGGATAAAACTATAATATCACCATTTTGTAACCACCTGAGGAATAAATGATTCTAGGCATTGAACAACAGCAGACACTATCACAAATAGAGATAACCAAATATTATGTGGCTCCTGATTAAAGAACACATCACCACTTATCAAGTAGTGTTGTCCTAATAAAAAGGAACCTGAATTTGGATAAAGCCTTTATATCCATCGATTTATAGAACACATAGAAGTACAGGTTAAACAACACCATGGGAATTAAATCAGTAAAATTCAGACTGGAAAACAGGACAAAAATTTAGTACAAACAGCTGGTTTCTTCAATATAAAAATTGCTCTAAAACACATATCCTGTAGAAAAGAGACTTAAAAGACATCTCATTCAATTGTAGTATGTGGACCAAATTAAGATCTGTTCACATACACAAAAATTAGGACTTGTAACAGTGGAAATTGGAAATTGAGGATATTTGATGACATTAAGGATTTTTTTTTTACTTGCAATGGTGGTATGGCTATGTTTTAAAAAGTTCTTATCTCTTAGAATGCATACTGAAATATTTATGAATGAAATTATTTTATGTCTGAGATTTACATCAAATTAATATGTAGGTGGGGAGATGCAGGTGCAGGCAGAGGTGAAACAAGGTTGGCCATGAGTTGATAATTGTTGAAGTAATGAGTATGTGTACGTTTATTGTACTGTTTTTTTCTACCTTTGCATATAATTGAAATTTCTGTAATAACGTTTTAAAAATTAAGGAGAACCTTGAAAAAGATCTAGGATCAAGTCACGAAAACATTGTCCTCTTCTGAGGAAGGATTTTTAGACTGTAGTAATCCCTCTTTAAACACCTTAGCACAGTCTCTATAGAAGTGTTTCATCAGTGGGTAAAAAAAATGTTGGTGTCATAGTGTTTTTGTTAGGTAATAATCACAAAAGATATTTTGAATAGGGCTGACAAGTCGGAACACCAGTGGCTGTGGTAAAGAAGATGCTTTCCTGGAGGGTGGGTTTCTTAGGAGAATTTGCTTTAACCCTTTCTTCACTAATTTTGCTGGTAGGTTACATATTTTTATTTATTTATTTATTTTTTGTGGTACACAGGCCTCTCACTGTTGTGGCCTCTCCCGTTGCGGAGCACAGGTTCCAGACGCGCAGGCTCAGCGGCCATGGCTCACGGGCCCAGCGACTCCGCGGCATGTGGGATCTTTCCAGACCGGGGCACGAACCCGTGTCCCCTGCATCGGCAGGCGGACTCTCAACCACTGCGCCACCAGGGAAGCTACATATTTTAACGTGCAAGAAGATACATTGTTATATTCACTTTACTCAGCCTTTAATAAGTAGAGGCAAATGATCAAAAAAACATGCTGGGGGACTTCCCTGGTGGCACAGTGGTTAAGAATCTGCCTGCCAATCAGGGGACACGGGTTTGATCCCTGGTTCTGGAAGATCCCACATGCCGTGGAGCAAGTAAGCCTGTGCACCACAACTACTGAGCCTGCACTCTAGAGCCTGCGAGCCACAGCTGCTGAGCCCATGTGCCACAACTACTGAAGCCCACGTGCCTAGAGCTCGTGCTCCTCAACAAGAGAAGCCACTGCAATGAAAAGCCCGCGCACTGCAACAAAGACTGGCCCCCGCTCGCCGCAACTAGAGAAAGCCTGCACGCAGCAAGGAAGACCCAACACAGCCAAAAATAAATAAATTTATTAAAAACAACAAAAACAAAAAAAACATACTTGGCCTTCAACAAATATTTGCCAAATAAATGAAAGAGTAAGTTGGCATCAGAAAGTTTTTGAAGAAAACAAGTTCTAAGCCTGAAATTTGAGTGAATACTTATGCTGCCTTATGTCCTCATGCTTTTCAGATTATCTTCAGTGTTCACAATAATTGTTGTTCCTGATGAATTCTCTGAGCCATTAAAAAATTTATTTTTCTTGATTTTGGCAGGCAATCTACACATGCACATACATGAATTAACATTTTGGGAAGATCATTATTAAGCAGTTAGAAAAGTTTCAACTTTTTTTTTTTATGTTGTGGGTTTTTTTTGTTGTTGTTTGTTTTTTTTATAAATTTATCCGTTTATTTATTTTTGGCTGTGTTGGGTCTTTGTTGCGGTGTGTGGGCTTCTCATTGCAGTGGCTTCTCTCGTTGCGGAGCACGGGCTCTAGGCGCATGGGCTTCAGTAGGTGCAGCACATGGGCCCAGTAGTTGTGGCTCACGGGCTTAGTTGCTCCGTGGCATGTGGGATCTTCCCGGACCAGGGCTCGAACCCATGTCCCCTGCTTTGGCAGGTGGATTCCCAACCACTGCGCCACCAGGGAAGCCCCAGAAAAGTTTCAACTCTTAAGTGCTTAACCCTCCACTCTTGGAGAAACTTGACTGTTTCTAATGATATAATTTCATTATTTCACCTAAAACTTTAGAAAATATATAAATTATACCTAAACAAGATTTTCGAGTTTTAAGTACTCAGCATAAAAAAATAAAAGCAAGAGGGTCACATGAGAGTAGAGACAGATAGATTTACTTTTCTACCACTTTGATGCAAATGTGGAATATATTTTCCTTCTGTATTTCAGCCCTCTAAAGCTCACAGTCAACCCAGATGCAACAGCTAAAGTGCTTTATAATTAGTCTCCTATTCTTCCCTCAATTAGAATTCCCAAATACCGAGAAATCTCACCAAATGTTGATCTAATTATCTGATTTAAAAACATCAGTGACAGTATGAATGACTGATTAATATAATTCACATATTGATTGTGAAATGAAAGATGACTCAGTCTCCATCTAGCAGAAGGAAGATGCAGGGTAGTTTTGAGTAGGACACCCTCCTGACCTTCCCCTTCTCAGAGTTCTTATTCTGAAAAGTACATTATGCCATTTTTTTAATCATGCAACCAGCATACAAAATAAAGAATATCTTTTAAATGCCAGAGACCTTTCAGAACAGCTGAATAATACAAATATTTTGATTTTATATAATTTTAAAAGTTACCATATAAATAAATTTGCAAATTAGGGGAAAAATATTTTCTTTTCCTTTACAAAATATAGACCCTGTATACCTAGGGCTCAATGAAACACCTCCATGGAAAGGGTGGCTTAGCATTGTGCATTTGGATATTTAACAGGATGAAAGTTTTACTGTTATTCTGTAAAATTATTCTCTTATCATAGGTATGTTTTATTGGGTATAAAAGTCCTTATTTGAAATTTGTTTGAAATTAAAATTTTTTTCTTTTAGAATGGCAGAATTTAGTGACATTTGGGAGCTTTTCAAATATTGTTCCCTGTTGCACACTGAATCAAGTAAAGTCGTATTCCACAAATGTTCAGAAAGAAGGACAGGGATCACAAACTCACAAAATGGAAAAAGTACCATCATTTGATGAAGCAGGTATGTATAAATCTTTTAAAATAGTTTTCTTCTGTATACTGGGATAGTTTGCATAAGATTATTTGTTCCTTGAATGTTTGACAGAACTTACATGTAAAACCATCTGGACTAGTGTTTTCTTGGTGAGGAGTCATTAAACTGCTAACTTAATTTCTTTTCATTTTTCTATTTCTTTTTGACTCAATTTTGGTAAGTTCTGTTTTTTTCTAGCAATTTATCCACTTCAACTAAACTTTTAATTTATTGGCATGAAGTTTATGGTACTCTCTGTATACTTGTAGCAGCATATGTAGTTACACCCTTTTTTCCATTCCTAGTGGTGTTTGTCTTATTTTCTTGATTAATTTTGCCAAAACTTTGTCTATTTTATTATTTTTCCAAGTAATTTTTTTTACTTTGAACCTATATCATATGTTTGTCTCTTATTTCATTAATTTCCACTCTTACCTTAAATATATTCTCCTTTCTGCTTCCTTTGTATTTACTCTGTTATTCATTTTTAAACTATCATATCAGTTAGCTATTTTGCTCATTAATTTTGAACCTTTCTTCTTAAAGTAGGAATTTAAGCCATAGTTTTATTGGGTATAAAAATCCTTACTATTAGTTTGTTTGAAATTAAAAAACTTTTTTTCTTTTAGAATGGCAGAATTTAGTGACATTTGGAAGCTTTTCAAATACTGTTCCCTGTTGCACACTGAATCAAGTAAAGTTGTACTTGAAAGTTGTACTTTCTTTTAGTTTTACCTAAAATTTTGCATTATGTGTTTTGAAGCTATGTTATTAGATGCATACACATGTAGAATTGTTACATAACACTGATGAATTAGACCTTTTATTGTTATGTAACAACTCTTTTTTTTTTTTTAGTGACATCTTCACCAGATTTCATTGGTATTTGCCAATGAAATGGCAAATGGTGTAATTTTTCCTGTCCTTTGGCTTTAACCTTTTTTTGTCCTAATTTGATAATCTTTGTCTTTTAACTGAAAATTTAGTCTGTTTACATTTACTGTAATAATCGATATGTTTGGACATATTTCTGCCCATTGTATCATGTGCTTCCCTGTGCGTTTTTTTTTTTTTAATTCCTTTTTTGCCTTCTAAAAAAAACTTTTTTTTCTCATTCCATTATCCCCTCTCCCTCATACACAGAAACAACACACACTTGCTTGGGAGTTATATACTTTATGTCTGTACTAAAGTCTAAAGGTAATTGAAAAGTTTACTTTCCTTCTGAAAAATACAAAGAACTTAGAATGTTTTAACTCTGGTCACCCCCTCCAAACTCACATGTGATTTGTTTGCTAGTATTTTGTGTCTATTCTGCTCTCTTTTCCTTCTGTAAAATAAACATTGCTATTTGTTCAAATTTATCTAAAATCTTTGTTAACCATCTTTTCTTATTTCTCTGCTCTTTCTGTCTGATGTAGAATACATCCTATAGAGATTCCTTTAGGTGAGGATCTTTCATGGTAAAGGCACATTTTAGTATCTTATTCCACTGTCTTTTGGCTTTCACTGTTGCTGTTGAGAAGTCAGATATTTTACCTTTGTTTCCATGTCTTTTCTGTTTGTCTGCTTTTTAAATTTGATTAACTGTATTTTGAAAGTCTTTTTCTTTGGTGTAAACTGCAGTTTTACTATGAAGTGACTGGGTGTGTATTTCTTTGCATTTACCCTTCCTGAGATTTGTTGGGCTTCCTGGATCTGAGAATTGGCATTTTTCTATCAATACAATTCTGGAATTCTGTGATTCTCTGTCACTGTCCCTTGAAGTATGTATTACCCCCTCTCATTTCTCTTTTATCTCCTTTTGGAACTCTAGTTAGAAATATTTTGGATCTTCTTGCTTTATTTTCCATGTCTCTAAACCTCTCTGACATACTTTGTATTTCTTCATGTTTCTGGCCTAGATCCTGGGTTATTTCCTTAGGCCTACCTAGTTCACTAATTCCCTCTTTAGTTGCCTCTAATCTGCTGGTTGGTACATCTGTTGGGTTTTTAATTTTAATGATTATATTTTTCATTTCTAGAAATTACTTCTGTTTTTCATCTTGCTTGGTTGGTCTCTTGCTACTGGCTTATGTTTTCAGACTTCTTTATTATTAGGCGTATTAAACATAGCTATTTTATAATCTGGGACTGAAAATTCTGCTCTCTGAAATCTTTTGGTTCTTACTGTATTATCTTTTTCCTCCGTTTCTTGCTCTCATTCATGATGCCCTATCTGTTTTTAAACTGAGAAGTGTTCATTTTCCATGTAGTTTTATATCTTGGAACTATTTGATGTCTCTTATTGAGGATGTGTTCCTGCATAGAGAGTTTGCATTTGCCTCTGTTAGCTGCTGGGGACACAACTTGGGACCACATTAAATTAAAGTCAGCTGGGGTTTCCCTGGTGGCGCAGTGGATGAGAGTCTGCCTGCCGATGCAGGGGACACGGGTTCGTGCCCCGGTCCGGGAGGATCCCACATGCCGCGGAGTGGCTGGGCCCGTGAGCCATGGCCGCTGAGCCTGCGCGTCCGGAGCCTGTGCTCCGCAACAGGAGAGGCCACAACAGTGAGAGGCCCGCGTACCGCAAAAAAAAAAAAAAAAAAAAAAAAATTAAAGTCAGCTTAAGATTTTTGGACCACGTTGGTAGCATGAATCCAGACTATAAACTTGTGTGAGCTGCCTTATCCTTAGGATTTTCAGGGGAGTTTTTCTCTTCTCCACTATGTGACACCAGAGTAGGTGCAGGCTTGCTTCCTTGCTATCCCCTTCTCTGTGTGTTTTTTCTAGGTCACAGTAATGCCAGGTGTCTAGCTTTTTTTCTGGGTATCTCCTGTTAGACTCTCCATCTTTAGCAGAACCTAGTTTTATTCTTTGTTCTCCCATGCCACTTGCAGCTGTGGAAGTAGAATCTCAAAGAATGTAAGCTTCAACAGAAATCATCAGGGAAAAAACTGGCTTTGGTCTGCTCTCTTATTCTACAGAGGTCCTGCTTTCCCTTCATTTTTGCCCTCGTCACATCATTTTGCTAGCTTAGCAATGCATTTGAAGAGTTTTTTTTTTCCTAGTCTGCTGTGCAGCATTAAAAAGAAGTCCTTGGGGCTTCCCTGGTGGCGCAGTGGTTGAGAGTCTGCCTGCTGATGCAGGGGACGTGGGTTCATGCCCCGGTCCAGGAGGATCCTACGTGCCGCAGAGCGGCTGGGCCCGTGAGCCATGGCCGCTGAGCCTACGAGTCCGGAGCCTGTGCTCCGCAAGGGGAGAGGCCACAACAGTGAGAGGCCTGCGTACCGCAAAAAAAAAAAAAAAAAAAAAAGAAGTCCTTTATTTATTCATTTATTCATTAATTTATTCAAGGAGTATTTATTGAGCACTTTTTATATGGCAGCAAATGAGAATGACTCTCTGAGTTTATATTCTCTTTATTACTAAAATAGAAAATTAAGCAAAAAAAGTATAGTAAGTACTGTGATAGAAGAAATACTGTGTGCTGGAGGGGCACCTAACTGAGTCTTGAGTGGTTGAGGAAGGTTTCCATAGGAAATGATATCTAATTAGTGACCTGAAAGTAGGCATTGGTGTGATGAATGGTGGAGAAAAAAGGTAACACTGCAAGTAACTTAGTGTGTCTAGACTAGTGAGTAGAGGATCTCGTGGTGGGGTTGGTAGTTTTGAAAGTACTAGGGGTGAAACTCAAGAGGTAAACAGTAGTCAGATTAGGGTTGTGTTTAGGAGTTTGGGCTGTTTTTTAGGCAGTGGGAATCTATTGGAGTATATTAAGTAGAGGAAGTACTTAATCAGATTTAAGATTTTAGAAAGATAACTAGATGCAGACTGGAAAACAGATTGCAAAGGAGGGAGACTGAAAACAGTAATACAAATGAGGCTGTAGTCTAGGTTAATGTCAATGATTTTTTTTAAGGGAGTAGGTGAACGCAAGAGATTTAGGAGCTGAGTAATTAAGACCTGGCGATTGAATTTGGGGGACTGAAAGAGAGAGGGTCAAGTAAAGGACAGTGCATGGTTACTGGATTGGATTGGGTGATTGTGTTGGTGATTTCATTGATTTCTAAAATTAAGGGACTTCTCTGGTGGTGCAGTGGTTAAGAATCTGCCTGCCAATGCAGGGGACGTGGGTTGATCCTTGATCTGGGAAGATCCCACATGCCGCAGGGCAACTAAGCCTGTGCGCCACAACTACTGAGCCTGTGTTCTAGAGCCTGTGAGCCACAGCTACTGAGCCTGTGTACTGCAACTACTGAAGCCCGTGCGCCTAGAGCCCGTGCTCCGCAACAAGAGAAGCCACCGCAATGAGAAGCCTGCGTACTGTAACGAAGAGTAGCCCCCACTCGCCACAACTAGAGAAAGCCCGCGCGCAGCAACGAAGACCCAGCACAGCCAAAAGTAAATAAATAAAATAATTAATCTATAAAAAAATAAAATTAGGAATACCAAAGCTGGAGTATATATTAATGAGAAGGTGAGGATTCATTCTTGGACATCTGAATCATAGGTGCCTCTGGGGCATCTTAGCAGATGACTAGTAGGCAGTTGGTTATACTACTTTTCTACTGTGAGACATGATCTTTTGGCTGGATTAGTGCAGTAGCCTCTCCCGGGGCTCCTTAATTCCACTCTTACTTTCTCATTATATTTCAGCCAAACCAGTCTCCTTTTGGTTCTTAGAAAATACCAAACTTATTCTTGTTTTAGGGTGTGTGCTCTAGTTGCTTTTCCAAGATGCCCTTCTTCATGTGGCTGACCGTTTTGGTCATTTACATCTTTTTAAAAATATAAATAAACTTATTTATTTATTTATTTGCTTAATTAATTAATTTATTTATTTACGGTACGAGGGCCTCTCACTGCTGCGGCCTCTCCCGCTGCGGAGCACAGGCTCCGGACGCGCAGGCTCAGTGGCCATGGCTCACGGGCCCAGCCGCTCTGCGGCATGTGGGATCTTCCCGGACCGGGGCACGACCCCGCGTCCCCTGCATCGGCAGGCGGACTCTCAACCACTGCGCCACCAGGGAAGCCCTATTTTTAACTTTATTTTTGGCTGCGTTGTTTCTTTGTTGTTGCGCGCCGGCTTTCTCTGGTTGTGGTGAGCGGGGGCTACTCTTTGTTGCGGTGCGCGGGCTTCTCATTGCGGTGGCTTCTCATTGTGGAGCATGGGCTCTAGGCTCGCGGCTTCAGTAGTTGCAACACGCAGGCTCAGTAGTTGTGGCTTGTGGGCTCTAGAGCACAGGCTCAGTAGTTGTGGTGCACAGGCTTAGTTGCCCTGCGGCATGTGGGATCTTCCTGGACCAGGGCTTGAACCCATGTCCCTTGCATTGGCAGGCGAATTCATAACCACTGCGCCACCAGGGAAGTCCTGGTCATTTACATCTTAAATGACATGTCAGCTCTGCACACCCAGTCAGTCTTTAATATTATACTCATTTTAATTCTCTGTGTAGTTAGCACTTATTACTGACTGATATTTTCAGTATCTGCTTTATTTTTCCCGCCGTTTACAAGCCTCGTGATAGCAGGAACTTCAGTGCCTAGAGCAGTGGCTTGCCCATAGTAGGGGTTTAATATTTTGTAAATAAGTGAATGCATAGAGTTCTAACCTGGGGTTAGAGATTTAGGAGTTATTAGCTACACCCAGGTGGTAACTGAAGTCATGAGTGTGTTTGAGACAGTATAGGGAGAGAGTTTAGATTGGGGAGATAAGAGCTAGTACAGAATCCCCAGTGAGTAAGGGACAAGTGGAAGAGGAGGAGCTTGCAAAGAATACTTGAGGAGGTGCAGTCTGGAGAGGTAAAAGAAAAGCCAAGCAGAGTATGGTGTTAGGAGAAGAGAGTATTTGAAGAAGAATAATAAACATTTCAAGACTGTCTTTCCTATAGTCGGATGTCTTTCACAGGGAAGATTTTACAGATTCCTTGAGAAACCTGTGTTTATGTTTATGATGCCTGTTTTTCATCCTTTTCCCTAAGCCTCATCTTCTTTTGGGCTTACTATGCAGTTTTAGCCAGTTTCTTCTCTTTTCCTTGTGGTGATGGAGAGCTGCTGGGGTAAATATTGATTGAGAGTTTGATATTAAAGGATGAAGGAATGGAGGGTGTCATGAGTTCCTAAGTTCCAGAAATAAGCATATTTATTAGAACATTGAAATGGGAGAAGAAACAGATGATGAAATAATATAATTAAAGGTAAAACATGTTATAATGCTTTTCTGAGATGAACATCGACTCAGGCAAAAATATTTAATGTTGGTTCCACTATACAGAAGGCTTGAAATTGAAATCTGTGACTAGGTTTCTTTTTTCTCTGCTGACTGAAATTAAGATGTTAGTTTATTTTATTATATTCGGAGTACATTGTTTATTGATTGTTTTATTTTGGGCTCAAGTTTTCAGAATTTGCTTAGGCCAAATTAGACCTTGTTAACCATCAGATAGACAGCAAGTAATTGCTTGATTGAAAGATAATTTGTATATTTAAGAGTTTGAGATCGACTTCTGAATAATTCAGATCACATGATAAAGTCAGAAACAGCTCATTAAGAGGCAGAGACTTGCTAAGGAATCCTTAAGTTTTTAAGGAGCATTCAAATGTTTTAAATTTTAGTAAAATCAGTTTTAATTTTGCTAATGACAGCAGATGTGTGGCAAACAGCCAGGGCTTGAGCTTAAAACAAACTTCTAGAGATATTCATGGATAGAATGTCTGGTTACTTATTGAAATCATAAAGATTCTACTCCAGTGATCCAGTGTAAGTTTATTAAGATGGTGGTGTGCAAAAAAAGTATTCATATATGTGTTTGAGCCATTTACTAGCATTTCTTGTTTGTGATTCTTTTTTGCTGCACTGGGTGGCTTGTAGGATCTCAGTTCCCCAACCAGGGATTGAACCTGGGCCATGTCAGTGAAAGCCCAGAACCCTAACCACTACGCAACCAGGAACCTCCCTGTGATTCGTAACACTATATAATTAGTAATGTCTAGACAGTTTGTGGTGAGAAGAATATCCAGAAGTATCAGTTTTAGGGCTTCCCTGGTGGCGCAGTGGTTGAGAGTCTGCCTGCCGATGCAGGGGACGTGGGTTCGTGCCCCGGTCCGGGAAGATCCCACATGCCGTGGAGTGGCTGGGCCCATGAGCCATGGCCTCTGAGCCTGCGCGTCTGGAGTCTGTGCTCTGCAACGGGAGAGGCCACAACAGTGAGAGGCCCACATACCGCAAAAAAAAAAAAAAGAGTATCAATTTTAGAGCAACTTATTTTATGTGATTTGTTTGAATGACTTTGATCATTGTAGAAAGGAGGGTTGTCTGTGAAACTTTAGACAGTAGATTTCAGTTGTTCAGACACTAGGTGAGTGTTGAAAGCTTATTATTCTACCACTCTGTCCCTTCACTTTTCTCTGCCCAGGGCTGTATTCCCCAAAACAAAATTTTTAAGTAATTGATATATAGATTCTATAGATAAAGATACTTTAGAATTAGTTTGCTGTGTAGGTAGACAAAAATAAAGTATCAGTTATTTAACTGATCAATGTCAAATGTTATAAGCCATAGTTATTAATTAATTAAATAGAAGTGTTTTTAAGCCTTTTTTTTTTTTTTTTTTTTTTTTTACTAATATGCCAGCATAACCTACTTAGGATCTGATGAATAGTTAAAATAAAGCCTTTTGGGATTTTCTGCACATTTTGGTTATCAAAACATACCATGTAGGAAGCAACCTAAGTGTCCATCAACAAGATGAATGGATAAAGAAGATGTGGCACATATGTACAATGGAATATTACTCAGCCATAAAAAGAAACAAAATTGAGTTATTTGTAGTGAGGTGGATGGACCTAGAGTCTGTCATACAGAGTGAAGTAAGTCAGAAAGAGAAAAACAAATACCGTATGTTAACACACATATGGAATTTGAAAAAAAAATGGTTCTGATGAACGTAGGGGCAGGACAGGAATAGAGACACAGACAGGGGCGGGACAGAATAGAGACACAGACGTAGAGAATGGACTTGAGGAGTACTCATATTTTGAAACACAAACTGGCAGAAATAAAAGCAGAACAAGGAAATCTGGGAAAGAACCAACTATAGAGCTTACAAATAAAAGTGTGATCACTAAAGTAAGAATTTAATAGATGAAGTAGCCATAGTCAAGTAGAATTAGGAAATTGAAATTCCCCCTGAATGAGCATAGGAAAGCAAAAAGATCTTCCAAGAAAATGAAAAAGCTTTAAAAAGGCATGAAGCTCTAGCCTATATTTAATAGACATTTCAGAGAGAGAGAGAGAGAATAGAGAAATGGTGTAGAAATTATGTATAAAGAGATAATGGATGAGAATTTTTCAGAATTTGAGAAAAACAAGGATCTTCGGATCAAAAATACACTTTTAGTACTAAACAGGGTAAATGAAAAGAAACCCATAGATTTCAAAACTGAAACAAGAAACAACCCAACTTAAAAGTTGCCAAAGAGAAAGTCAGCCTGCTATCAGTACAATTGTTGCTCTCTTGAAGTAGACTTTTTATCTGCAACAATATGCAGAAAATAGGGGAGGAGTGATTTGGAGTAATAGCCATGAAAGGGTAAGAGGAAAAATAAATGTTACCCTAGAATTTTATACTTGTCTAAATAATCATTCTAGAGGGAAGGCAAAATAAAAACATTTCACATATATAAAGATGACTATCATTTACTACTAACCTACCCACATTAAAAAAAAACTATTCAAATATGTATTTCCATAAGATGCAGAGTAAACTCAGGGAAAGAAGCGTTGGGATATAAAAGGGACAGTGAAAAGCAAGAAGTGATAAAATGTGTTGGAAAGTTAATTATTGATAGTAAAAATCATAAACATTTTATATTAAATGCTACAATTTTAGTCAAGAGTAATAAGATAGAAGAAGTTTTCAGTGGTTAAAGGTTTTTTTCTTGTTCAGAGGAAGGTAGAGATGGGGAATAACAGATGGTTAGAAAGATTTATAGGAAAGTATGTATGTTAAATTTCTAAATGGAATCATGAAAACAGTAGAACTATAATCTTATAAATTTGAAACCAGCATGGGCGTGGGGTGAGAGGAGGATATAGAAAACTTTATAAATCTAACAGATGGCAAGAAAGGCAAAAGAAAAATAAAAGCAAAGGAAAAAAAGGATGGTAAACCGAAGTCAGACGATAAGGTGGCAGAAGTCTAAATCAGGTAACCAAGTAGTCAGTCAGCTTTCATGGTGTTGCCTATCATTTATATATACTCATATTCTAAATATGTAGAAATGGTTCATTTCCATCTATTTCATCATTTCCACCTCTATATAAAATAAAATCAATATTTCCTTGATTCCATCCTCTTTTCCAGCTCTTACTGAAAGTCTAGATATTGCTTTCACTTCCTCATCTCCCATTCTCACCTCAACCTGTTGCTCTGTCCCTACTCTTCCTGCTGAAACTGCTGTTGTCAGAAGGTTGCCAGTGATCTTCATGTTGCTGATCCAGTTTTCACTTCTATCCTCTTTTCCCAAAAATACACAAATATCTACTTATAAATCAATTATTATTTTAAACATAGAGGTAATGTAGGAAAGTGGTTAAGAGAGGAGACTAATCGAAATGACTTGGGTTTCAATCCTGACTGTGCTTCCATGTTTAAAATACTAGCTGTGTGACTTTGAGGGAAGTTCCAAAACTTCCGGAATAAGATGAAGATAATAATAGTACTTACCTCAGAGCAGTTTTGTGAGGATTAAATGAAATAATGCAGGTAAAACACATAGTGTACTGTATGTGGCACATGGCACATACTTAGTAAATGTTAGCTATTGTTAATAAGCTCCAAAATGTTATATTATTGAATGAAGATATGATAAAAGGTTTTAAGGGTGAGATTTTTATTACAAAATATTTGATACATATAAAAGAATACATGCTATGTATATGTAAGTTAGAAAGCATAATAAAATCAACGCCTGGGAATTTACCACCTAACCTGAGAACCTTGCATTCTTCTTTTTAAAACCTTTTTATTTTATTTATTTATTTATTGTTTATTTGCAAGCTGCATGCGGGCTTCCTCTAGTTGTGGGGAGTGGCAGCTACTCTTCATTGCGGTATGCGGGCTTCTCATTGCGGTGACTTCTCTTGTTGCAGAGCACGGGCTCTAGGCACGTGGGCTTCAGTAGTTGTGGCACACGGGCTCAGTAATTGTGGCTCGTGGGGTCTAGAGCGCAGGCTCAGTAGTTGTGGTGCATGGGTTTAGTTGCTCCGCAGCATGTGGGATCTTCCCGGACCAGGGCTCGAATCCGTGTCCCCTGCATTGGCAGGTGGATTCTTTTTTTTCTTTTTTTTTGCGGTACGCGGGCCTCTCACTGTTGTGGCCTCTCCCGTTGCGTAGCACAGGCTCCGGATGCGCAGGCTCAGCGGCCATGGCTCACGGGCCCAGCCGCTCCGCGGCATGTGGGATCTTCCCGGAACGGGGCACGAACCTGCGTCCCCTGTATTGGCAGGTGGACTCTCAACCACTGCGCCACCAGGGAAGCCCGAGGCTATCATCTCTTCATATGTTTATTGGTTATTTGTATTTCCTTTCCTGTGCAAGTTTGTTCTTGTCTTCTGCCCTTATTTTTTCTAATGGGTTGTCTTTTTGTTAATAGATCTGGAGGAATTCTTAAATATTCTTGATAGTTATCCTTTGTTGATTATATTTGCTGGATATATCTTCTCCTATTTAAGTCATTAATTTACCTGGAATTGGTTGTTTATGGTGTGAGGTAGATTCCAGTTTTCTTTCATTAAATTTTTTGGAGGGGAGGGAGTTGTACAGTTGTTCCAATAACCACTTAATCGTCATCCTTTCTTCATTGAATAGTATCTATAGAACAGTTTTGGGTGGAAGAATCGACAGCATGTGCCCTTGTTTTAAAGTGATGCATCTAAATTTTCACCATTGAATGCAATGTTTGTTATAGGTTTGCTTTACCCTTTAAGGAAATTCCTTTTTGTCCTAATTTTCTTAAAAAGGTTTGAAACTTGCATGGGTGCTGAATTTTATTAAATGCTCTTTGTTTAGCTCCTGAAATGATTCTATAGTTTTTCTCCTTCAATCTGTTAATGAGGGGAATTAATAGCTTTTCTAATGTTTAACTACTCTTTCATTCCTAGGATAAATCCAACTTGGTCTGTGATAATATTATCTTTTTTTTTTTTTTTTTTTTTGTGGTACACGGGCCTCTCACTGTTGTGGCCTCTCCCCTTGCGGAGCACAGGCTCCGGACGCGCAGGCTCAGCGGCCATGGCTCACGGGCCCAGCCGCTCCGCGGCATGTGGGATCTTCCCGGACCAGGGCACGAACCCATGTCCCCTGCATCGGCAGGCAGACTCTCAACCACTGCGCCACCAGGGAAGCCCATGTGATAATATTATCTTTTTTATACGTTGCCAGATTGTCAGCTAATATTAATTAAGTTTATAGGTTTGTATGAAAACAACTGCTTAATATCTTTTTAAAAATGAACTTTACAGCAGAGAATATTGGTGCAGAACTGAAAGCTCCACTTATTAAGCAAGAACCTCTCCAAGTAAGAGGTAAATATATTTTATTCTATTTTTTATTATAATGGTGTTTTGAATTAAATATATAAAGTTAGTTTATATAGAGCTCTTTATAGTTATAAGGGTATGTTCATTTTTCTTTAAATATATTGACCATAAGGATTTATTCTATTTATAAACTAATTTTCTACTGAAGTTTACTTTGCATTTTAGTCTTAAATTTTATGCAAGTTCTTTTTTCAAAAGCCCAAAGAAAGGAGTAATGGCAAATAAAAATCATCAATTGCTTTATCATTTTTAGAAAAGTAATGTGATTAATAAAGAACAAGAGGCCAACACCTACAGCTTGTTCAAATCCAGGTAGAGTTTGGACATTCTTGTCTGATTTCCTTTTCTGGGAGTGATTCAGTGATTCAGGAATTCTTGTTTGCAGCTCTCTTCTTTATAACGCGCTATGGCTTCCATCTCCAAAGTAGCATGTTTCATGGAGGTACTAACTCTGTGATGAGGAGCACCATGGCTTTGGCGTCAGATGAAAGTGGATTCAATTTGTAACTTCAGGACATACTAGCTGTATGACTTTGGGCAGTTTACTTTATTTCTCTGAGCCTTAGTTTCCTCCCTATAAGATTGTGCTAAAAATGGGACTTCTTTTCTAGGATAACTTTGGAGATGATAGTGTACAGTCACAATTAAGACTACTTAATGTTGTCTTACCATCAGTAATCTGGGCTAGGACAGGCCAACAGGGATTTCTAGCTACTTTGAAGAAATTATTAAAAAGTAATGTAAAAAAAAACCTAATCTTTTTTTTTTTTTTTTTTTTATAAATTTATTTATTTATTTATTTTTGGCTGTGTTAGGTCTTCGTTGCTGTGCGTGGGCTTTCTCTAGTTGTGGCGAGTGGGGGCTACTCTTTTGTTTTTGTTTTGCGGTACGCGGGCCTCTCACCGCTATGGCCCCTCCCGCTGCGGAGCACAGGCTCCGGACGCGCAGGCTCAGCGGTCATGGCTCACGGGCGCAGCCGCTCCGCGGTATATGGGGTCTTCCCGGACCGGGGCACGAACCCGTGTCCCCTGCATCGGCAGGCGGACTCCCAACCACTGCGCCACCAGGGAAGCCCAAAACCTAATCTTTTTGAAGAGCAATGTAATTCTCCTCTCTGATCCAGAGAAGTTTATTTGGACTTAGAATTTTAGGATTTTTAGAGTAAGGTAGTTTAGAGAAACTCATGCAAAAAGAAACCTGAACTTCTTTATATACTTTTTTTCAAACAAGGTTTTGGTTTTTATATTGAACTTTATTTTTGAAATGTTCTTGTTAACTATTATTTGTGCCTTTGATTTTCATAGTTCGTGTGTTATTTTAAGATTCTTTTTACCTACTGTAGTGATGGATAATTTTAGTCTTAATTTATTCTTACAACTTGTAAGTACAATAGAAAACTCAATAGTTACTAGACATTAGAATAGAATATGAAGTGGCTAGGTAACAATTTTCAGAGGTTTGCTTATGTTATTTGTGTTTTGTGACCAAAAGTCTCACTATAAAAATGAACAGACCAATGTTGACTGTAATTTTTAATTCATAGACTATAATTGATGCCAAACTGGTATTTTATTTTATTATTGATGTCTCTGGCTTTTTTATGAACAGGTTGATACTTGATAATAGGAAAAATTTAGAAGCAGTATTTTACCTATAGTCTATAATTAACTTCCTATAATTTTTAACTGATAAAAATGTTCCTTATAGTTACTTCATCTTCGTTACATTATGTGAAATTGCCCAATGACTTTCAGACTTTTTTGACTGCAACCCACTTAAGAAATACTAATGATCTAGTATATATATAGATTACTATATGTAACTGAAACAAGTTTTCACAAAAAGTGCTTGTTCTTCATTATGTGCAGTACTCTTTGATTACTTTCTATTTTCATTTTTTATAAAATGCTGGTTTCACCAGTGTTTGTAAAACACCGAACCAACGTCTAATTTTTTTATTGAAACTTCAGTTCATTTTCATTTAGACCCTAAGCAATTTAAATTGTACTAGTACGATTTAAACAGACCAGTAATACCTATATAAAGTATCCTTTAGACAAAGGGTTGACATTTTGTCATCATTTACTGATGAACTATGGAGATAAAGCTGAGTGGGTACAAGTGTAATTCTGTCCTGTTCTGTACTTGGAGTAAACTTCTTTTTTTCTGACGCCATTCAGTACATCAGGAAAAACAGTTTTCTGTGGAATTCATTAGTGAATCCACTTAAAACTCAGCATATGTTCATCTTCAAATGTGACTTCCAATGTACATATTTAGTATGTTTTCCTATATTTTTGGTTTTAGTCAAAGCAGTCCTTAAAAAGAGGGAATATGGACCAAAGTACACTCAGAATAATTTCATCACTGGAGTCAGAGCAATGAATGAGTTCTGCCTCAAATCCAGGTACGGTAATTTTTTAAAAATGGGGTAGTTTGTTCTATCTAAATCTAAATAACCAGTTATTTCCTAGAATTTGTTAACCCGCTAACATCCATGTGGAAACTTTACCATGGTTCCTTCCTAAATTGAAGAAGTATTTTTATTCAGTTAAAAAAATGTTACAATTTTGGGGCTTCCCTGGTGGCACAGTGGTTGAGAGTCCTCCTGCCGATGCAGGGGACGCGGGTTCGTGCCTCGGTCTGGGATCCTACATGCTGCGGAGCGGCTGGGCCCGTGAGCCATGGCCGCTGGGCCTATGCGTCCGGAGCCTGTGCTCCGCAATGGGAGAGGCCACAACAGTGAGAGGACCGCGTACCGTGAAAAAAAAAAAAAGTTACAATTTTTAGCTTACTAAACTGAAGGCTGCTCCAGCACGAGCAGTTCCAGTGTTTCTTGGCTCCTTTAACTCAAAAAGGTAGGTTCTTCAATATCTTTGTGTCACACAAGAACCTTGGGAGTTTATTGTTATGTTAATATGTAGTAAAACTATCAATAAGTTTATTTGCATATTTGTATAACTTTAAAATTTTGGTTTTTTTGGTAAAGCAGTTTTATTATGTTTATGTTCACACTCCAGCTGTGATTCACGTTGAGTATAAATTATTTTCCTTCTCTCTGGTATCTTGTTATTAATTTTCTTGTAAGTAAAGAGATTTAGTGAGGTATTTTCCACAAATTTAAACTTTTCCCCCTCTTTTGTGTGTTTACCTAGAAAAACCATATTTATGTGCAAGATATCTTGGTAATTTCGACATCAGATGATCTAGCCTCCCCCACCCCACCCCACCCCCAGCCCATGGTCATATGATCTATGGTATAATATCAAGAAATAAGGATTCCTGTAATCAGTTTTATAACTTCCATAACTATTGAAACAACAACCAATTATAATAATGATATAAAACTATATTCTGTTTCACATACAACAATTTTGTGAGTTAAGTAGGTTAAGTATTGCTATCTCCACATTATAGGCCAGGGAACATAATAAAGAGTGATGATGTAGCTTATTTAGTGAGTCAGTGACAGAGAGGGAACCAGAATATATATCTTTTGTTACTTGGTCCAGACTTTTTTTTTTTTTTTTTTTGTGGTACGCGGGCCTCTCACTGTTGTGGCCCCTCCTGTTGCGGAGCACAGGTTCCAGACGCGCAGGCTCAGCAGCCATGGCTCACGGGCCTAGCTGCTCCGCGGCATGTGGGATCTTCCCGGACCGGGGCACGAACCCGTGTCCCCTGCATCGGCAGGCGGACTCTCAACCACTGCGCCACCAGGGAAGCCCCAGACTTTTTTTTGATGTGTGATAGTTGATTGTTAAACTTACTTTATTTTATTTTTACTTTTTATTTATTTATTTTTTGACTGCACCACGCAGCTTGCAGGATCTTATCCCTGACCAGGGATTGAACCAAGGCTACGGCAGTGAGAGCCTGGAATCCTAACTATTAGGCCACCAGGGTACGCCCCAGATTTTTATTTATAGGTCTTTTCGTTGCTATTACAAACTTTCCTTAGGAAGACCAATGATCAAATTTACCATGACTATTTAGCAGTGACTTGATGAATGTATTAACCTTTCAGAATTTAAGAGAAAGGAAAATAATTAAATAGCATGAAATTGACACATATTCTTTATAACTTGGTATCTATGAATGATATTACCACTTAGTATTAATCTGGATATAAACAAATGACTGTAAATTTTAAATTTAAATTCTTAAATAGAGGGATAATACTCTAATCCATGTTCTTTCCACTTTTCACTTTCTTTCTTCATACATCAGACATTGCAATGGTGTGTCCCTAGCAGATAAAATGCAAGCACTAATAAAGGAATTGACTCTCTACATATTATGTTATGGTATCTATATTGAGCATCAAGAATAATTCTTAGTGTTTCAACTGTCTCTAAGTCACTTTTGTGTACAAAATGTCATCTTTAAACTGCTTTTTATAGGCTATACAGATTTAGCTATTAAAATGAGGATCAGTGTAGTGGCTTTTATCTGCCCTTAATCCTTTTAAGTACATGAACCATATGAACCTTGTCTGAATAAATTCAACATATTTCTTTCTTCAGTGATCTAGAACAACTTCGAAAAATCAGACGACGAAGTCCTCATGAAGATACCGAGTCCTTTACTGTATACTTGAGATCAGATGTGGAGGCAAAGTAAGAATATAGTTCTTTTAGAATAAAAATGCAAGCTGAATTTGGGATTAATAAAAGTGTATTTTAGACAGACTCAGAATTTTTAAAATGACATGTTTTAAAAGCAGAATATTTTTACATTTCTAAATTTATCTGAGAGTTACTAGTATGTACTAATTAGCAAAAAAGTCATAATTTATGAGAAAATTTGCTGTTGAATTCACTCTTACTGTTTAGATTTCATTTAGAAAAATTTAAGTGCTTTATATTTTTCCTAAAGGACCTTATGCTTTGTTGTTAAATTCTCATATAGTTTTAGTTATCTAGATTTAAATATGATTATAATAAAGTCATTAAAATTGTCATTGTTGGTGGTCGTGTGTACATAGATCTTTGGAAGTTTGGGGAAGCCCTGAAGCTCTTGCCAGAGAGAAAAAACTTCGTAAGGAAGCAGAAATAGAATATAGAGAAAGTAAGTATATTAAATTTAAAGCTGAGTTAACTGAAAAGCAACTTGTAAGTAAGACTTGTGCCTATAATAACTATGCCCTCCCTAGTGGTTGCCCACCTCTTGGCTTTGGCTTTGTTGCTTCTAGCAAATACCAGTTTTCATTTTGGGATTCAATTATTTTATAAAAACAGTATTATTTGTTTTCTCCTCTATAGCTTTTTAAAGATCATGAGAGCAAGCAAAGGTAGTTTGTGGTTTCTATAAGATATATGAATATTAAAACTTAGGGTCTGATTTGAAGATTGTACCTGTTTAAAGGTAAATCCTAGTTTCTAAGGGGTTTTGGCCTCTCAGAAGAAGCAAACAGCTGTTGAGCATCTTTATATTCACAGGTATGCTAAGGAGAGCTGCACTTAAATCCACAGGAATGAAATGTTTAGTTTCTTTTTTTAAAATTTGTTTTTCAGTGAGGTAACATTGGTTTATAACATATATTTCATGTGTACAACATTATATTTCTACTTCTGTTTACCCTACAGTGTGATCACCACCAAAAATTTAGTTTCCATCTGTTACTGTACAGTTGATCCATTTTACCCATTTCACCCTCAAGTAACCACTACTGTTTTCTGTATCTACATTTTTGGTTTGCTTTGGATTGTTCATTTATTTCATTTGTTTGTTTGTTTGTTTTTTATATTCCACATATGAGTGAAATCATATGGTATTTACATCTCTCCATCTGACTTGTCTCACTTAGCAGATGGTAAGAGTTCACCTTTTTTATGACTGAGTAGTATTCCATTGAGTAAAAATACCACATCTTTATCCATTCATCTGTTGTTGGGGGCTTAGGTTGTTTCCATATCTTGGCTATTGAAAATAAATGCAACAATGAACATAGAGGTACGTATATCTTTTCTAATTAGTGTTTTCATATTCTTTGGATTAAATACCCAAAAATGGGATAGCTGGATCATATGGTAATTTTATTCTTAATTTTTTGAGGAATCTCCATACTGTTTTCCTTAGTAGGCTGCACTAATTTGCATTCCCATCAACAGTGCATATGGTTTTCCTTTTCTCCACATCCTCACCAACACTTGTTTTTTCTTACCTTTTTGATACTAGCCATTCGAACAGGCGTGAGGTGATGTCTCATTGTGTTTTGATTTACATTTCCTTAATAATTAGTGATGTTGAACATCTTTTCATATTCTGTTGGCCATCTGTATGAAAAAATGTCTTTGGAAAAAATGCCTATTCAGCTCCCCTGCTTTTTTTTTTTTTCGTGGTATGTAGGCCTCTCACTGTTGTGGCCTCTCCCGTTGCGGAGCACAGGCTCCGGACGCGCAGGCTCAGCGGCCATGGCTCACAGGCCCAGCCGCTCCGTGGCATGTGGGATCTTCCCGGACCGGGGCACGAACCCGTGTCCCCTGCATCGGCAGGAGGACTCTGAACCACTGTGCCACCAGGGAAGCCCTCCCCTGCATTTTTTAATTGGGTTTTTTTTATTGTTGTTGTTTAATTGGGTTGTCTGTATTTTTTGGATATTAACCCCTTATCAGATATTTCATTTCTTTTCCCATTCATTAGGTTGGTTGTCTTTTCATTTTGTTGATGGTTTTTTTTGCTGTGTAGGAGCTTTTTAGTTTGATGTAGTCCTGTTGGTTTATTTTTGCTTTTGTTTCCCTTACCTGAGGAGGTATAGCTAGAAAGATAGAGTGAAGACCCATGTCAGAGTGTACTGCTGCTTATGTTTTCTTCTAGGAGTTTTATGGTTTCAGGCCTTACATTGAGGTCTTTAATCCGTTTTGTGTTGATTTTTGTTTAAGGTGTGAGATAATGGCCTAGTTTCATCTTTTTGCATGTAACTGTCCCATTGTCCCAATTTTCCCAACTAATGAGTTGAAGAGACTGTCCTTCTTCTATTGTATGATGTTTGCTCCTTTGTCATAAATTAATTGTCCATATATGTGTGGGTTTCTTTCTGGGCTCTAAATTCTGTTCCACTGATGTATGTCTCGTTTTCTGCCAATACCATGCTGTTTTGATCACTATGGCTTTGTAATTTAGTTTGAAATCAGGGCATGTGATACCTCCAGCTTTATTCTTTTCTCTCAGTATTGCTTTGGCTATTTGGGGTCTTCTGTGGTTTCATAAAACTTTTAGAATTTTTTGGTTCTATTTCTGTGAAAAATGTCCTTGGGGTTTTGATAGGGATGTGTTGAGTCTATAGCTGAAATGTATTTTTTTTTTTTTTAAATTGGGGTATAGTTGTTTTACAATGTTGTGTTAGTTTCTACTGTACAGCAAAGTGAAGTATAGTTCCCTGTGCTATACAGCAGGTTCTCATTAGTTATTTTATACATATTAGTGTATATATGTCAATCCCAATCTCCCAATTCATCTCATTCCTCCTTTTCCCCCTTGGTGTCCATACATTTGTTCTCTGTGTGTGTCTCTATTTCTGCCTTGCAAACAGGTTCATCTGTACCATTTTTCTAGATTCTACGTATATGCATTCATATACAATATTTGTTTTTTTCTTTCCGACTTACTTCACTCTGTATGACAGTCTCTAGGTCCATTCACATCTCTACAAATGACCCGGTTTCGTTCCTTTTTATGGCTGAGTAATATTCCATTGTATGTATGTGCCATATCTTCTTTATCCATTCGTCTGTCAATGGGCATTTAGGTTGTTTCCATGACCTGGCTATTGTAAATAGTGCCACAATGAACATTGGGGTGCATGTTTCTTTTTTTTTTTTTTAATACATTTATTTATTTTATTTATTTGTTTTTGGCTCCTTTGGGTCTTGGTTGTGGTGCATGGGCTTCTCATTGCAGTGGCTTCTCTTGTTGCCGAGCACGGGCTGTAGGCACACGGGCTCAGTAGTTGTGGCTCGTGGGCTCTAGAGCACAGGCTCAGTAGTTGTGGCACACGGGCTTAGTTGCTCCATGGCATGTGGGATCTTCCTGGACCAGGGTTCGAACCCATGTCCCCTGCATTGGCAGGCGGATTCTTAACCAGTGCGCATCGGCAGGCGGACTCTCAACCACTGTGCCACCAGGGAAGCCCTATTTTTAGTTTTTTTAAGGAACCTCCATACTGTTCTCCATAGCGGTTGTATCAATTTACATTCCACCAACAGTGCAAGAGGGTTCCCTTTTCTCTGCACCCTCTCCTGTAGCTGAAATGTTTACTTTTTTTTTTTTTTTTTTTTTGGCTGCACTGCACGGCTTGTGGAATCTTAGTTCCCTGACCAGGGATTGAACCCGTGCCCTCTGTAGTGGAAGTGCAGAGTCCTAACCACTGGACCACTAGGGAATTCCATGAAATGTTTACTTTTTTTTTTTTTCTTTGCGGTACGTGGGCCTCTCACTGTTGTAGCCTCTCACGTTGCGGAGCACAGGCTCCGGACGCGCAGGCTCAGCGGCCATGGCTCATGGGCCCAGCCGCTCCGCGGCATGTGGGATCTTCCCGGACCAGAGCACGAACCCGCATCTCCTGCATCGGCAGGCGAACTCTTAACCACTGTGCCACCAGGGAAGCCCGAAATGTTTACTTTTGATGAAAGAAATACATGTGGGGGTCAGGGAGCCCCAGAATTGTGGTATCACTATTCAGTTAATGGCTTCCATTACAGGTGCTAATATAGGATATGATGAAATCTTCGAGTAGGGCGTAATCCATTGGGGAATTAGATACTTGTACTACAGTTACAGTTCTGTTACTCTGTGGAACTGAACGGTAATGTGGCAGGATTAAAGTAGAGATAGACGTGCTAGTATTTGCAAAAATTAGACTTTTTTTTTGGTCAGGCTTTATTTAGGAGGATTCTGACTTCTTTAACTATATTTCTAAGTTCTGCATAGGACCAAGGCTTAAAGGTGACAATATTTCCTTCTCATGAGTTGGTGAAATTTCTAGGTGGAAATTATGAGACAGTTGTGGTCAGTAGCACAGGAAGAAAAGGGGTTGGGAGAGTGTTTTGAGTGTGTGAGTGTTCAGTGTCAAGAGGGACAGCAGTGGGTAGGAAGGAGATCAGGAGATCGGAAGAGCATGAAGAAGACTTGCAGGGAAGAAAAGAACAAAGTAGGCAAAGTCGTAGTGCTCAACTTCACTTTGGCCAGTGGAAACATCTCACATTGGCTCCGAAGTCCTTTTGTCATAATCCAGGTACTGTTGTAGCATCCTTGCTTTTAGGTACAGTAAGATGTTTCAGGTTTATTTAGTATATTTCCTGCCCCAGATTGGGAATCAGCCATTTCTAATAGGAGACACTTTCCTTTTAATAGGAAATAAAATTGAGAGACCTGTGGGCATTAGGGATACTCATTCTTAACAGGTTGATGTATTTTTAAGGTCTTTTCAGTGGACAGAGCTAGGAAGTACTTTTTGTTTCTTAAGAAAAAACACATAGGTTATAACATTGTTTCTTTTCTTTTTGTATCTCTTACACTGAAAATCTTATTTCTTAATTCATTAACATAATTAATTACATTTTTGGTTTGTTCTTATGTGGATATACACACATATAGAGAGAATACAGTGTAGTTTCAAACTAACAGGATCGATATTGCTATCAAGGTGTTTTAAGATTTCTGGGTTTTTTTTTGTCATCATTATATATCCCACGAGGGGTATATAGTCAGATGTCTAGGCTTTAAAGTCACTTTTAATTTCTCATTGTATGGATAAACCATCTAACAGATGTAAAATTAGCTTCATTTGTTTCATTTTGCTTTAGATTTTGAGAAATTATTTTTATTTTATAATTTTGTAAAATGTTTACACAATTCCAAAGCGACCTTTACCAGACAAAACACTTCAGAGAAGTTTAGCTCCCATCCCTGTCTTCTCTACCCTACTCCCTCTCTCTAACATGGGTAACTGTTTAAAAAATTAGTTTGGGGTCTTTCCTGGTGGTGCAGTGGTTAAGCATCCACCTGCCAATGCAGGGGACATGGATTCAAGTCCCGGTCTGGGAAGATCCCACATGCCGCAGAGCAGCTAAGCCCGTGCACCACAGCTACTGATCCTGTGCTCTAGAGCCCGTGAGCCACAGCTACTGAAGCCCGCGCGTCTATAGCGTGTGCTCCATAACAAGAGAAGCCACCGCAGTGAGAAGCCCGCACACCACAACAAAGAGTAGCCCCCGCTCGCTGCAACTAGAAAGCCCTGCACATCAACAAAGACCCAACACAACCAAAAATAAATAAAATAAAATAAAATTAATTAATTAAAAAAATTTAGTTTGGGGGTTATTTTTTCCCTTTAAAAATTGCAGGGCTTCCCTGGTGGCGCAGTGGTTGAGAGTCTGCCTGCCGATGCAGGGGACGCGGGTTCGTGCCCTGGTCCGGGAGGATCCCACATGCTGCGGAGTGGCTGGGCCCGTGAGCCATGACCGCTGAGCCTGCGCGTCTGGAGCCTGTGCTCCACAACGGGAGAGGCCCCGACAGTGAGAGGCCCACGTACCGCAAAAAAAAAAAAAAAAAAAAAAAAAAAAAAAATTGCAATAAAATAGCATACATACTGGTAATTTAGACTCCCCTTTTCATAAATAAGGCATACTATGCATACTTTCTGTGCTTGCTTTTTTTTTTTTTTTTACTTGATAATATGTCCTGGAGAATATTCCATAGCAGGAAATAGAGACATTTCTTCATTTCTTTTATAATACTCCATTTTGGGGAGTACAGCATAGTTTATTCAGTTATTTCCTCCTTCTGTCATTTCCAGTTTTTTGCTAGTAAAATAATGATACCATGAATAGCCTTGTACATATATTAAAGGAGATATTTAAAGTACAGAATTTGAGAAAGCACAGTAATAGAAAAATATTTTTTCCTGTATTTTTAAACTTTGAGCTAACAATGAAGAATTGGTTCTTGTATTTTTTAGTTAATACTGAGAAGAGACTCTTAGCAAACTGCCTTTATCTCATTGCAAAAATACAACATAAAATTTATCATTTTAACTTTTTATGTGCACAGTTCAGAAGTGCTAAGTATATTCACATTGTTATGAAACATTTCCAGAAAATGTTCTTCTGGAACCTTTTTCATCTTGCAAAACTGAAACTATACATGTTAAACAATTCCCTTCTCCCTCTCCCTCGAGCCCCTAGTAACTACTATTCTTTTTTCTGCTTCTATGAATTTGACTACTGTAGATACCGGACATAAATGGAATCATACAGTATTTGTCTTTTTGACTAAGTTATTTCACTTAGCATAATGTCCTCAAGGTTCATCCATGTGACAGGATTTACTTCCTCATAAAGTCTAAATAATATTCCATTATATTCATATACCACATTTTGTTTATCCATTATTCGTCCATGGATGTTTTGGTTGCTTTCACTTCTTGCCCATTGTGAATGGTGCTGCTGTGTGCTGCTGTGAGTTTGGGTGTGAAAATACCTCTTTGAGACTGTGCTTTCATTTTTTTTGTGTATATACCCAGAAGTGGGATTGCTAGATCATATGGTAGTTTTTATTTTTCCAAGAAGATGTTGGGGGTAAGAGTTTTATTAATTAATTAATTTATTTTTGCTGTGTCCGGTCTTCGTTTCTGTGCGAGGGCTATCTCTTGTTGTGGCAAGCGGGAGCCACTCTTCATCGCGGTGCACGGGCCTCTCACTATCGCGGCCTCTCTTGTTTCAGAGCACAGGCTCCAGAAGCGCAGGCTCAGTAGTTGTGGCTCACGGGCCTAGTTGCTCCACGGCATGTGGGATCCTCCCAGACCAGGGATCGAACCCGTGTCCCCT
Source organism: Aethalodelphis obliquidens (assembly GCF_003676395.1). Classification (NCBI taxonomy): domain Eukaryota; kingdom Metazoa; phylum Chordata; class Mammalia; order Artiodactyla; family Delphinidae; genus Aethalodelphis; species Aethalodelphis obliquidens. The sequence continues at coordinate 9,998,293 of NW_020837950.1, read as the reverse complement.
GCATTAGCAGGCAGATTCTCAACCACTGCACCACCAGGGAAACCCCATATGGTAGTTTTTAATTGTTTTGAGGAACCTCCATGTTTTCCATGGCAGTTGCAATATTTTATAATCCTACCAACATACTCAAGGTTTCCAATTTCTCTACATCCTTGTCTATACTTGTTACTATTATTATTATTTTTTTGACTGTGCTCTGTGGCGTGCGGGATCTTAGTTCCCTGACCAGTGATCAAACCTGTGCTCCCTACATTGGGAGTGTGGAGTCTTAACCACTGGACCACCAGGGAAGTCCCTATACTTGTTATTTTCTGTTGGTTTTTTTGTTTGTTTGTTTGTTTTTGATAGTAGCCATTCTGATGGGTGTGAAGTGATACCTCATTGTGGTTTTGATTTGCATTTCTCTGATGATTAGTGATACGAGCATCTTCTCATGCACCTGTTGGCCATCTGTATATCATCTTTGGAGAAAAGTATTCAAATCCTTTGCCTGTTTTTTAATCAAGTTGCAAATTCAGATTTCTTCTAATAACATTTTTGTTGGTAGCTAGTAGAAGATGATTTAACATAGTCTTAGAATAATTGTGTTAATCTAAAATGTGACTGATAAGAATATGTATGACCTAAATGTATTGTGTAATTCTTTTCTTATAGGGCTATTTAGAAACCAAAAAGTATTGAGAGAATATAGAGAGTTTCTGGGAAATACCAAGGTAAGGATATCTTTCTGTTAATGTTATGTGTGTATGTGTTGCACAGAAAATCCTAGTATCAGTCCATGGTGAAAATCTAGCATGTCTGTGATCCTATACCAAGATTTTCTTAAGTAGATTGTAATTTACTGAATTACAGTCTCTTTGCTTCTGTCTGTTTTTCTTAAAATTAAAAAAATTGGGACATAAGTTCTCTTTAAATTCATAACTGTGTTATACACATAAGCATATAGATATAGATGATTTATTTTGTTAGATTTTTAGCAAGATTTAGCTCTTGTATACACCTTTAATTTCCTTTATTCTTTTTCCTTCTACTCTTAACCTTGTTTAACATTCAAAGTGCTAATCCTCTGCTTGTACCCAAGAAGCTCAGCCCTTAGAGGAGAAAATTGCACAGCCATTTTGATGATTTTTTTTCTTTATTATATAAGTGTACAAAATCTATGGACACTCAATATTTGTCAGTCTTACTAAACTTCCATAGTACATTCACTCTTCCATTCTGTGAGATACTTACTGCATACCTTTTCCTCTCTTCCCAAACTTCCTGCAGACTCGCTTTCCCTCTTCAGCTGATGACCTTGTTTTATATTTCATTGAAAAAATCTAATCTGATAGAAGTACCTTATCTTTCCATTAGCAGACTTACTACCTTATTGACAAGTGTGCCAGGATAACTCTTTTCCTTTCTATCAGAAGGAAATTAATACTGGGACCAGTACAGAAAGTTTACCTTTACTGTCCCACTTCTTTATTTTATTTTTTTTAAACTAGATTGCCTGTTTATTATTAAAGGATATATAGTTCAGGAACAGCCAGATGGAGGAGGTGCAGGAGGCAAGGCATGTGGGAAGGGAGTCAGAACTTCCATGCTCTCTGGGCAGCCACTCTCCCTGAATCTCCGCACATTCACCAAACCCCCTCCTTTCAGGGTTTTACAGAGGCTTCATTACATAAGCATGACTGATTAAACCACTGGCCATTGGAGGCTGAACTCAATCTCCAGCCTCTTTCTTAGCACTGGAGGTTGGAAAGTTATAACCCTTTAATTACATGGTTGGCTCCTCTGGTGACCAGCCCCAAATCTTACTTTCTTTTTTTTTTTTCAACTAATTTTTATTGGAGTATAGTTGCTTTACAGTGTTGTGTTAGTTTCTGCTGTACAGCAAAGTGAATCAGCTATACGTAGACATATATCCCCTCTTTTTTGGATTTCCTTCCCATTTAGGTCACCACAGAGCACTGAGTAGAGTTCTCTGTGCTATACAGTAGGTTCTCACTAGTTATCTATTGATATTTTATATATAGTAGTGTATATATGTCAATCACAATCTTCCAATTCATCCCACCCCCCCCCTTCCCTGCTTGGCGTCCATACGTTTGTTCTCTACATCTGTGTCTCTATTTTTGCTTTCAAATAAGTTCATCTGTATCATTTTCATAGATTCCACATATAAGCGATACTATACAATATTTGTTTTTCTCTTTCTGACTTACATCACCCTGTATGACAGTCTCTGGGCCCATCCACGTCTCTGCAAATGGCACGATTTCATTCCTTTTTATGGTTGAGTAATATTCCATTCTATATGTATACCACATCTTTTTTATCCATTCCTCTGTTGATAGACGTTTAGGTTGCTTCCATGTCCTGGCTATTGTAAATAGTGCTGCAATGAACATTGGGCGGGGGGGGGCATGTATCTTTTTGAATTATGGTTCTCTCTGGGTTTATGCCCAGGAGTGGGATTGCTGGGTATATGGTAGTTCTATTTTTAATTTTTAAAAAATTTTTATTTATTTATTTATTTATTTATGTCTGCGTTGGGTCCTTGTTGCTGTGCACGGGCTTTCTTTAGTTTCGGGGGCTACTCATCGTTTTGGTGCACGAGCTTCTCATTGCAGTGGCTTCTCTTGTTGTGGAGCATGGGCGATGTGCGGGCTTCAGTAGTTGCAGCATGTGCGCTCAGTAGCTGTGGTTCGTGAGCTCAGTAGTTGTGGCTTGTGGGCTCTAGAGCGCAGGCTCAGTAGTTGTGGCGCATGGGCTTAGTTGCTCTGCGGCATGTGGGATCTTCCCGGATCAGGACTCAAACCCTTGTCCCCTAAATTGGCAGGTGGATTCTTAACCACTGTGCGAACAGGGAAGTCACCAGCCTTGTTTTTGTCCATTCTTCACACGAAACTTACTTCTGTTTCAGAATCTTTGAGTGTGTTGTATACTCTGCCTCAACCATTTTTCTTCCAGATTTTTCATGGTTGCCTCCTTCTCATCGTTGAACTTCTTTCCCTCACTATTCTAACTAAAATAACCCTCTCCATCATACCCCCCCAACACTATTCTCTCAGTCTCTGTTTTAGTTTCTTTATTATATTTATCACTATCAGATATGACAGACTTATTCTCTATCTTCCTATACTAGGCAGTGAGATCTAAGAAGACAGGGACTCTGTTTTGTTTACTGTTGTGCCCCAGCATCTAGAACTGTGCCAGGCATATAGTACTTGTACAGTAAATATTTCTTGAATAAATTACATAAGGCAGAATATATGACGTACTTCAATAGAAAAGTAAAGTACAATAATAAATGTGTAGCAGAGTGAGTATTCTCTGTGGGGGACCAAGGAAGGCTTTACGTAGAAAGCTGACACTTGGCCAGATATACAAGAAGATGAGTAAAGCTTGCCCAGGTTGCAGTGGAAAATGATAGCATTCCAAGGAGAGGAAGGAGCAGGAGGAGAAACACAGAAAGTATAAATTCAAGGAATAGCAGAAGAACATTTGACTGAAGAAAAATATTTTCCCTGAATATGTTCTTGTTTGATTTCCTTTTGTTTTGGTGTGTTTTGAAATTAAACACATTGTTAACACTTGATGTCTTTGGTCTTTAGAGAACAGTCATGAGTTAAATTAGAGCAACAAACTTGTTGGCTTTGGCTGTTCCTTGTACTATAAGTTAAGAAGTTGCTCAAGAAATGGGAAAATTTTAGAGTATTTCAGTGCAGTACATTTTTATCACTTTACTTCTGGTTTTTATGTAACCAACTCAGATTTTTTCCTGAAGTAGGCAGGAAATGAATTACAAGGAAATAAACAATTAAGGTTCTGCAAAAGGACCCACATATACTTTCAATTACCATCTTCTCACATCTTAAACAGGAAATTCTAGAGAAAAAAAATTAAATAAGTAAATCTAGTTGTTTAGAGGCATTGATAAAGGAGGTATTTTCTGGTGTGTCAAGAGTCACTTATTAGCGTCACAATGCTTCTCTGGGAAATGTTAAGAGATTTTTTGTTTTTGTTTTTGTCTTATAGCCACGCTCTAGAACTACATCAGTTTTTTTTAAGGGGCCAGGAAAGGTGGTGATGGTTGCCATTTGCATGTAAGTACTGAAATATAAGCCTTTTAAAATAGAAATATTTTTAATGTATATATCCTTGAATGTATAAATTTATTACTTGGTATCTAGATAAAGATAAAGGTGCTATCTGAAAATTTTTCTCTCATTTTCACTGGCATTTATAGAAGTCTTTTTTAAAAAGTTGAATTGGCCAAGGTTATTTTTAGAGTAACTAAAGCAACCTGGGTTATAACTACTGAAGAGTACCTGCGCTTTTATTTTTCTCCCACTTAACCTTGGTAGAACATAATTAATGCTTTTGCCTCTTTCTCTTTTCCTCTTTCTTCTTTTTTTTTTTTAACTTTTTATTTTATATTGGAGTATAGGCAGTTAACAATGTTGTGATAGTTTCAGGTGCACAGCAAAGCGACTCAGCCATACATATACATGTATACATTCTCCCCGCAAACTCCCCTCCCATCCAGGCTGCCACATAACACTGAGCAGAGTTCCCTGTGCTATACAGTAGGTTATTCATTTTAAATATAGCAGTGAAGTACTCCTCTTTCTTCTTGATTCCTGTTATTTTGCCTACCTTTTATCTATTTTGCTGAATAATCTAATTTTGTATGTTTGTGCATTAATTCCATAATTCATTAGTTCTTTTATTTCTAAAATACATACGTTACATGTGTCAGGAATTTTGATATGGTCTGGAAATGTAAAGGTAAAATACATAATTCTTATCTTCAAGGATTGGAGGGACACTAGACTAGAAGAAGTCATTTGTAATAATACAGAAAAGATAGTGGTAGTAGGGATGGAGAGTCACGGTTAGTTTCAAAAAGTATTTAGGTGGTCTGGTTAGCGATGGTGCCCAGGTTTCTGATTTGGACAATTGGATAGATATTGCACCATCACTGAGAGAAGGAATGCTGGAAGGAGGGGGCAGGGTGGGAGTAAAGGAAATAATGAGTTCCTTTTTGAGTTTGAGTTACTTATAGGGTACCCAAGGGGAGTTGGTCAGCAGAATTAGTTCTTTTCATTAATAAAACAGGATTAACAGTGAAAGCTTTTTACATTGGAGGAGTGTATGTCATGTATATAAACTGCTTAGCATAGTACCTGTTACATAATATGTACTTAATAATTATTATTGTTAGTATATGTGGCTCCGAAGCTCAGGAGGGATTAGAGATATAGAGTCAAGAGTTATTAGTGTATAGATGATAATTAAAGCCATAGGAGTAGTTAAGATCACCTGGAGAATGTGTATATAGTGTATGAGGAAGGAGAAGCTCTTGAGAAAAAACCTTGAAGAACGCTAACATTTAAGAAACGGGTAGAAGAAAAAGAGCCTGCAGAAGAGACTGAGGAAGAGTAAAGAGAAAGGTAGGAAGAAAACCAGTAGTAGTGTGGAAATCAAGGAAGACAGTGTTTTCAGAAAATAGTGGCAAATGCTTCTGTGAGATTAAGGAAAATATTAAAATGTTTTCAGGAATTTAATAGCAAGAAACAGTTGATATATTGATAAAAACAATCTTATGAGGTGTTAGCGGCAGAAGCCACTGTTTAGTGGATTGAAGACTGAGTGCAAAGTGAGGAAAACTGAGACAGCAAGAGTGGATATAATTCTTTCAAGAAATTATTTGAAATGGAGGAGAGGAGAAAAGGGTAGCTGGAAGGGGATGTACAGTTTCCTCATTTATAAAATGAGGATGAAGTAACTACTACAATGTTAGCATTTGCATAATAGAATTATAATAAAACATGGTAAGTGACTATAGTATAGTGCCTGAGATAAATTATACTAGTTATTACTGTTGGAATCTGAGTACAGCTGGCTTCTTCAGAGCTAACCATGTTTATTTTAGCATGTATGGCCTTCTCATATGACACAGACTATTTGGTCTAGTTTTGTCTTCACCTCTGGCGTCTGCCTAATTAAATAAACCGACCTTCACCAACGTCTTCCCTTTGACACTGGCCTACTGAACAATACCAAGTGCACATAAGACACATAATTTCCTTTCTGATTCCATTTTGTTCATATGTAGAACACCCTCTTTTCTCATCTTCTCAAAACGTACTTAAGTAATTTGCTGGCACGTATCATGCCTCTTTCATTTAAATATTTAATGAAACCATAATCTGTGTTCTTCAAATTTGTACTCCTGTTGCCTAAAACATAGTAAATCTTAAAGACTAGGGATTCTTTCTAATTTACTTTGAACAGAATCTAGTGTGTGTGTGTGTGTGTGTGTGTGTGTGTGTGTGTGTGTGTATAAATTAAGTAAGCTTTTAATGGGAATTTTTATTTAAACCTATGCTAAGTTATTTTCTCTTTCTCTCCTAGCAATGGATTAAACTGTTTCTTCAAATTTCTTGCCTGGATTTATACGGGTTCAGCAAGTATGTTCTCAGAAGCTATACACTCTTTATCTGATACTTGTAATCAGGTGAGGGGTAAAAGCTTCTTTCTTATTAAAGTAATATATTTTTTGAGGCTTTAGTCTAAAAGTTGACATATTTAAAAACATAATGATTCCTATAGTTGGGTTGTGGAAGAAAATGAAAGTTGTTTTACTTTTGAATGATGATGTACATAGAAATATGACATAGTATTTGAAAGCAGTTTGTTACGCTTTAAAAACTTTTAATAATCAAATATGAAGTGTAAGATTATCAGTCACAGAGGCTATTGTAGAAGAGATTCTTATATTAGGTAGAAATTTGGTCTGTGAATATGAGTTCTTATAACTGTAAGAGCCGGTGGATTTAAGTGTTTTGAATAAAGATATAAAATAGTCACATGTGATTGATGAATTATAATGATTTTCACCTTAGACTAGTATTTTGATTTTGAATACTACAAATCTAAGCCTTTTTTAAGAACACAACATTTCTACTTGTATATCATTTCACATTTTAAAGAATGTGGCCTGTTAAGGAGAAAACCTTTTTAGTATTTATTTATTCATTTATACTCCTGTTATGTAAGAACAGATTTGGGAGAACTTACAATAAAAGACACAGGTATAATAAGAATATTTAAGACAAAGTTAAAAATAATAATAAAATGGTAAGAAGCAGGGAGAGCAATCTTAATAAAATTAAACCTGAGAACTCATGTAACTCACTGTCAAATGGATTAAAACGTTTTGTAAAAGTAAGGAAACGATACAGGCATTTGCTATTAGTACTAACAGTCATTCTCTTGAATTAAATTTTTATACTCAGTAAATATTTAATAACTACTATTATATAATATTTTGCCTGTTGAGTCGGGGGAGAGGAGGGTGGGAGAGATATGACACACAGTACCTATTTTGTTGAAAGCTTATGTGAACATAAGAAAATTAAAATGTGAAAATATTTGTACATTTGGCCAAGGAGATATGTACATATTATTAATTTTAGTATTAGTTGTTATTTAAAACATTGAAGACAATTTTTTAAAAATGTATTTATTTTATTTTTGACTGCATTGGGTCTTTGTTGCTGCCCATGGGCTTTCTCTAGTTGTGGAGAGCGGGGGCTGCTCTTCGCTGCGGTGCATGGGCTTCTCATTTGCAGTGGCTTCTCTTTTGGCACAAGGTGCGCAGGCTTCAGTAGTTTTCGCAGGCGGGCTTAGTTGCTCCGCGGCATGTGGGATCTTCCTGGACCAGGGCTTGTACCCGTGTCTGCTGCATTGGCAGGCGGATTCTTAACCACTGTGCCACCAGGGAAGCCCTGAATACAATTTTTAAGTGTCTGTACTCTGAAATACTATTTAGGGATTTAAAAGCATGTGGTAGATAGCTATCTACTGATCTGGAATAATAACCATGATATGAATAAAAAAATCAAGTTGTAGAACATTATGTACAGAACTTATGTTTCTAGCCATGATGGACTAATGAGAATTGGACTTTAGTCTTTTGCTATAAACAGCTAAAAAACTAGACAAAATATATTAAACAATATTTTCAAACATTGGACAATAGCAATGCAAGACCATGATCCCTGAGGAAGGGGAACAGGTGGATTGAACTCTGTGATTTCTCTGGTGTTTTGCTTGGAGGCGCATTTGCGGTAGTGGAACAGGGTGGGAGACCCATCATAGAGTTGAGAAGGTAGAAATTAGGGTTAGTGAGTCTGAAGTGGCTAGAAATTACAAGGCTACAGAAGTCTACATAGGGTTTTCCTTGAGTTGAATCTTTGCTGAGTGTTAGATTACACATGTGTAGGGTAAAGCTCCATGAGACCAGGCAAAGAACCAGCATTAAGCGTTAAGGAGCATTAAGCTGAGTAATTCCTAGAGTTCACATCGGGCTTGGATTAATTCAGTTCTGACGTTCTGAGATAGAGAGTCCTGATTGATTACCCAGGCCAGTAGAAGGCTCAGACCTTAGTAGTAGGGCTAAATTATCTTAGTTGTAAAGACTATTCTAGAACAGGGGTCCCCAACCCCCAGGCCGCGGACCAGTACCTATCCTCGGCCTGTTAGGAACTGGTCCACACAGCAGGAGGTGAGTAGCGAGAGAGCAAAGCTGCACCTGCCGCTCCCCATCGCTTGCATCACCGCCTGAACCATCTCCACCCCACCCCCCACCGTCTGCCACTGGTCCGTAGAAAAATTGTCTTCAACGAAACCGGTCCCTGGTGCCAAAAAGGTTGGCAGCTGCTGTTCTAGAACCTTTCTAACAAAGCTCTAGGGATCACACTGATTTACAAGTAACTTAATTACCTGTGAGAATAAAGCCCCACATGCTATTATAAGGAAGACAAAATCCAGACACACAGTATAACATTCACAATGTCAGCATCTAATAAAAAAATTATTAGACGACCATGAAGCAGAAAGTCTGACTCACAACCAGGAGAAAAATTAGTCAGTAGAAAGACTCAATTGACATATGGTAGAATTAGCAGAAAAGGATAAGTGGCTATTATAACTACGTTCATGTATTGAAAAGAAAATATGAACATCATGAAAAGAGAAATGGACGATACAAAGAAGAACCAAATGGAACTTTTAGAGCTGAAAAATATATCTGATGTGAAAAATCCACTATATAGAATTAACAGCAGATTAGACGTCATGGAAAAAATGATGAGTGAACTCAAATATATGGCAGTAGAAAACATTCATACTAAAACTAGAGTGAAAAGAGACTAAAAAAGATGAAGGGAGCCTTAGACCTGTGGGACATTATCAAGAGAATTCTATCAAACATTTAACGAAGAAATAATGCCAGTAGTACACAGACTTTCAAATATAGAGTAGAAGGAAACACTTTTCAACTCCTCTAGTAAGGCTATCATAACCCTGATACCGAATCCTTAAAGTTATTCCAAGAAAAAAAAATACAAACCAGTATCTCTCATGAACATAGATGCAAAAATCCTTAAGATATAATCACATTGAATCTAGCAGTACACAAAAATGGTAATACATCATAATCAAGTGAGTATTATTCCAAGAAGCATGGTTAGTTTAACATTCAAAATCAATAGAAGGTTAATGTACAAAAGTCAGTTGCAGGTGCTTCCCTGGTGGCGCAGTGGTTAAGAATCCGCCTGCCAATGCAGGAGACACGAGTTCGAGCCCTGGTCCGGGAAGATCCCACACGCTGTGGAGCAACTAAGCCCGTGCGCCACAACTACTGAGCCTGCGCTCTAGAGCCTGCGAGCCACAGCTACTGAGGCCCGCGTGCCTAGAGCCTGTGCTCCGCAACAAGAGAAGCCACCACGATGAGAAGCTGGCGCACCGCAACGAAGAGTAGTCCCCGCTCGCGGCAACTAGAGAAAGCCACGCGCGGCAACTAGAGAAAGCCACGCACAGCAACGAAGACCCAACACAGCCAAAAATAAGTAAATAAATAAATTTATTTTTAAAAAAATCAATTGCATTTTTACTATCAGGAAACAAATGGAGAGTGAAATTTTTAATAAATTCCATTTATGATGTTAAATACTTAGGAGTAAATTTAACAAAAAATGTGTAAGACTTTAACACTGGAATCTTAAAATGTAACTAGGGGAAATTAAAGATGACTTAAGGGGCTTCCCTGCTGGCTCAGTGGTTCAGAGTCCGCCTGCCGATGCAGGGGACATGGGTTCGTGCCCTGGTCCAGGAAGATCCCACATGCTGCGGAGCGGCTGGGCCCGTGAGCCATGGCCGCTGAGTCTTTACGTCCAGAGCCTGTGCTCCGCAACAGGAGAGGCCACAACAGTGAGAGGCCCGCGTACCGCAAAAAAAAAAAAAAGAGACCTAAGGAGGTGGAGAGAGATACCATGATCATGGATTTGATAACCACATTAATATGTCAAATTTCCCTAAATTAATCTATAGATTTCATATAATCCAGCAGATTCTTTTGTAGAAATTGACAAACTGATTAAATTCTAAAATTTATATGGAGGGACTTCCCTGGCAGTCCAGTGGTTAAGACTCCACTCTTCCACTGCAGAGGGTATGGGTTTGATCCCTGGTTGGGGAACTAAAATCCCGCATGCCACATGGCGTGGCCAAAAAAATAATAATAATAAATAAAATTTATATGGAAATGTAAAGAACTTGGAATATTCAAAGCAATCTAAAAATAAATGAAAGAAATTTGGAGGGCTTTAAAACTTATTTCAGAGCACAGTAATTAAGACAGTGTGGTATTGGCACAAGGCCTGACAGACCAGTGGAACAGAATAGAGGGTCCAGCAGCAGACCCTCAGTTACATAGTCAGTTGATTTTTGACAAAGGCACCAAAGCAATTCAGTGAAGAAAAGAAACTCTTCAACAAACAGTATGGGAAAGGTTGGATATCCACATGGATAAAAAAACGAAGGACCTTGATTCCCCCTCATACCGTGTACAAATTTAAGGTGGGTCATAGACCCAGATGTACAAGCTAAAACTATGAAAATACTAGAAGGAAACCTAGGACAATATCTTCTAAGCCTTTGGGTAGGCAGAGATTTCTTAAACAGAACACAGAAACAAAACCATAAAATAAAAAAATGTACAAATTAAACTTCATCAAAATTAAATACTCTTACTTATTAAAGGACACTTTTTTTTTGGCTGCGTTGGGGCTTTGTTGCTGCACATGGGCTTTCTCTAGTTGCAGCGAGCAGGGACTACTCTTCATTGCGGTGCACAGGCTTCTCATTGCAGTGGCTTCTCATTGCGGAGCACAGGCTCTAGGTGTGCAGGCTTCAGTAGTTGCGGCATGTGGGCTCAGTTGTTGCGGCACGCAGGCCCTAGAGCGCGTGGGCTTCAGTAGTTGCAATGCATGGGCCCAGTAGTTGTGGCACATGGGCTCAGTAGTTGTGGCTCGTGGGCTCTAGAGCGCAGACCCAGTGGTTGTGGCACATGGGCTTAGTTGCTCCGTGGCATGTGGGATCTTCCTGGACCAGGGATTGAACCTGTGTCCCCTGCATTGGCAGGTGGACTCTTACTTATTTATTTAATTAGTTTATTTATGGCTGTGTTGGTTCTTTGTTGCTGCATGCAGGCTTCTTTAGTTGTGGCAGGCGGGGGCTACTCTTTGTCATGGTGCCGGGGCTTCTCATTGCGGTGACTTCTCTTGTTGCAGAGCACGGGCTCTAAGCACGTGGGCTTCAGTAGTTGTGGCACGCAGGCGCAGTAGTTGTGGCTTGCAGGCTCTAGAGCGCAGGCTCTAGTAGTTGTGGCGCATGGGCTTAGTTGCTCTGCGGCATGTGGGATCTTCTCAGACCAGGGCTTGAACCCGTGTCGCCTGCATTGGCAGGCGGATTCTTAACCACTGCGCCACCAGGGAAGTCCCTGAAGAATACTTTTAAGGCAATAAATAAGCAAGCTGCTCATAGGGAGAAAATATTCACAAAGCATATAATCTGACAAAGGACTGGTATCCAGGATAAATAAAGAACTTGTATAACTCAATATTAAAAAGACAGCCCAGTCTTTTTAACAAGCTGAAGACTTGGAAAAGTACTTCACAATGATACCTGAATGTGGTTGATGGACACACAAAAAGGTGCTCAACACTATTAATCATCAGGAAATGTATATTGTAACCCCAACAAGACATCTCTACATATCCGCTATTATGGCTAAAATTTAAGAGCCTGACAATCAAATATTGGTGAAGATGTAAAGCACCCAGACTTTTTAGACGTTGCTGGTGGAGTATAAAATGTTACAGCCACTCTTAAATTTGTCAGTTTCTTGTAAACATATGCTACTGTTTGACTTAGCAATTCCACTCCTAAGTATTTATCCAAGAGTAATGTGAACAAATGTCCACAAAGACTTGTATAAGAATGTTTCTAGCACCATAAAGGTGCTATAATGGGCAAAAAACTGGAATCAACCCAAATGTCCATCAACAGTGGGATAAACAAGTTGTTGTATAGTCATACAATAGAATATTATCTAGAAATAAAAAGAAATACTTATCCGTAAGTAGCATATAAGCATCTCTAACAGTATGTTGAATAAAAGAAGGCAAATACAAAAGAGTAGTTACTGTGTGATGCCATTTATATTAAGTTCTAGAATAGAACTTTGGCTTTAATCTTTGGGGGAGAACAGGATTAGCGATAGTCTATGATACCTTATTTTTATAAGAAGAACTAATAAATAATGGCCCATATTCAACTTATGAAACATTTGTTATCTCACACTTCATTGCACAGCCAGCCTGAATATTAAGTATTTTAAAAATAATTGAACACTCATTGACTATTGTGTAAACATTATAAACACAGATACATATATAGTGTGAATTGATAATGAATATTTCAGTTTTAATATACAGATTTTAAAATTATATGTTCTTAATTTACTCTCATTCTCTTAGTTTAATTCACTGAAAAGCCATCATCTGTGTTTTAGGTAGTTTTGACTCTCTTTTCCTTTGGAATCCAGTAGAAAAAAACTTGTAATATTCTGTATATTTTAGATTGGATTTCTGATATCAAAACTTAAAAGTCAGTATATATTTGTTTTAGCCTTTTTTTTTTTTTTTTTTGGCTGTGCCGCAAGGCATGCATTACAGTTCTCTGACCAGGGATCGAACCCGCACTCCCTGCATTGGAAGTGTGGAGTCTTAACCACTGGACCGCCAGGGAAGTCCCTGAATGGACTAGCCATTTGCAAGGTGGTATAATCCCCATGTATTTTACAAGAGGGAATGTTTCTATAAATGCCCAGTAACCTACAGAGAAACTTCATCCATGAAGAATTTGGTAATCTTGAAGACTTACCTATTTGATTATTTGATACAATACTGAAAAAATGCAAAAACCCCAGCTTAGTCAAAAAAAATCACATAGGATATTCACTCAGGCTTTGTGTTTTTATTAAATAAATAATTCTAGTGTAATCTTTTTCAGATTTCTAAATTTACATCAAATTAAGAGAAAGGATACTAAGTGCAAGCATAATATTGAGCGGTACCAGTGGATAACTCTTTTCAACAAAAGATACAATCAAAAAAAAGAAACAGAAATAAAAGGAAGAAAAGATGAAGGCAAGGGAGGAAGGAAGGAGAGAAAGGTGGTAACTAGGATTAAAGACTTACATTTTCGTTGTATTTACTTTAGACTTTTTTTCCCTAGAGAAATAAAATTTTAGTTATAACTAGTCTTCCATCTTTATTTCTTCCTTCCACACCCCAGATAGTCACTGCTCTGTATACATTGATGTGTATACTTCATGCGCATGGTTTTGCAGTTTTACTAGAAATGCAAATGTATCATGTCCATATACAGTTTGTACTCACTCTTACTGTCTTTGGGACTTGCCTGGCGGTCCAATGGTTGAGACTTCGCCTTCCAGTGCAGGTGGTGCGGGTTCGGTCCCTGGTTGGGAAACTAAGATCCCACATGCCTTGCAGCCAAAAAACCAAAACATAAAACAGAAGCAATATTGTAACAAATTCAATAAAGACTTAAAAAAAAAATGGTCCACATCAAAAAAAAAACAAAACAAAAAACTTTTACTGTCTTTTATTTGTGCAGCTATACAAGTTATTCTTCCTGTAAAAAATCAGATATTACAGACCACGCTAAACCTACTTCTCTCCTCAGAGGTATAAACAGAATTAAATGTGAGTTCTTTCAGACCTTTTCTTGTGCTTTACATTATATGTCATTTACAAAAACTACAAAACATAAGTTCTTTTGTATTGTACGTGCGGTTCCTAAACTTGCTTTTTTCCCGTCCACTGAATGGTACATCTAGGAGCTTTCACCATGTCAGTACAGAGAGCTCTATTCCCTTTTACACTGTTGTAGAAGTAATTTATGGTTTGGTTATACCATGATTTATTTTGCCACTCCCCATTGAAGGAGTTTTAGGTTGCTTTCACATTTTACATCATTATTCAGTGTTGTTTTGAACCCCTTTCGGTTCACCTTTATTTCTCTATGGTAAGTACTGGAAACAAGAATTGCTGGGCTATTGGACATACACATGTTAAGTACTTCTTTGTCATTGTCAGGTTGTGCCCTCCAGACTGTCTTATTATATTCCCTTGCTAATGATTATTTACCTTCTTTTCTCCATAGGCCTTACTAGCATTGGGCATCAGTAAGTCTGTTCAAACACCAGATCCTACTCATCCGTAAGGACGTTGTCTTTATTTTGTTTTCATGTGTTTTGGCAGCAAGTAGTTGAATTATAGAAATCTCTTGCAGTTTATAGACCTGCAGTTTTGTGTTAAAGATTTGGTCATTTCTTCTGCTGTTGTATCTAAAATGCAGGACTCAACCTCTGTGTTAAAGTAAATTCAAGATATAATTTGAAAATGAAGTTCAAATTATTTTTATGCTTTGTAACATAGCAAAGAGATCCTGTCCTCTTTGTATTTGATAGTTAATAACAAAGCACGTGTTTTGATCTTAGAGTTCTGTTTTATTTGGTCAAAGGAGGTATATATATTTCACATTTGGACTAATAGGCCACTCAATCTAAAATTTTAGTGATAATTTCTATTAAATTTATGCTTAATGTATTTTAATCCCCCTGTTGTGATTTGGAAATAGGATTCTATTAATATTTCAAAATTACTTATTTGTAAAATGAGTATGTTCTTTAGGGTATATTATTTTGAATTATATTAGTTATTTGATACAAAGACTTTTTTTCTGTTGCTTCTACTAACATAACCAGGTGAAAATTTTGAACTCCACATGTATTATTTTGCTTTTAACGAGCTTCTGTAGTAGAATTTGAGCAGTCAAATTTGCCTTAAGGCAAAAAAAAAATACTTTTATTTCCATACAGGAATCTGCCTCTGTGCTTTATATAAATGCCTTTCTTTACTTGAAAGCCAGGCACTCCTGTTTTCATATAAATAATAGCATATTATTGAATATCCTATAACTATCAGTAAGCTCGTACAGAGAACAGCTACCTTTCTAGTCTGCTAATTACACATGATTATAGTATTTTACTCTGTCAAAAAAAATTTTTCCTGACCAGTTTTATATGCCAAAAATTTAAAAACAGGGTAAAATTTAAAAGTTTTAGGTTGTAAAGATTTCTTCTTAAGATATTTTCAACAACCTACTTTAGTGCTGCCCAATAGAATTTTCTACAATAATAGAAATATTTATTTATATCTGTTCATTGTGATAGTCACTAGCTGCATGTGGCTGTTGAGCACTTGAAATGTGGCTAGTGCGACTGAAGAACTGTATTAAAATTTTATCTAGTTTTAAGTAATTTAAATTTAAATAGTCTTATGTAGCTAGCGACTTACATTGGACAGTGCAGATCTACATAGTTAAAAATTTTAGGGACTTCCCTGGTGGCGCAGTGGTTAAGACTCTGCGGGCTCCCAATGCAAGGGGCCTGGGTTTGATCCCTGGCTCAGTACTAGATCCCGCATGCATACCACAGCTAAGAGCTTGCATGCCACAACTAAGACCCAATGCAACCAAAAAAAAAATTTTTTTTAATGAGAATCTCCAAATTCCTTGAAAACACATAAAACGAAAGTAATGCCATTTAATTTAGATCTTAATTTACCTTAACTTAAATAAATAAATAAGTATATCTCCTTTCTTACTTTGAGGGGGAAGCTTTAGAAGAATATAAATTGTTCTAAATCAAGCTGATAGAACACCATCACATCTATAAACTGATAATTTCCTACGGCAAGATTACATATTTGCAAAAAGAATTCAAAAAGCAATTTTAATTCAGAACTCTTGTTTAAATTTGCATCTGCTAGAAGGGTGCCATAGAGTTTGGGTTTGGGAGTAAATTTCCCAGAAAATGCTTTTATTAATGAATGATTCTTTTCCTCTTGTAGTATCCCATATTTTTAAATTTCTTATTACTCAGTATTTTATTGGTACATACAGTAATACAGAATAATGCACACATTGACCAAAAGACTTTAAAAAAACCCTGAGATTTAACAAAAAAAAATTACCATAAAAACACCCAGAAAACTGAAGCTCTTAGTCTTTTAATGATGGTAATTAGTGGCACTTCCCTGGCGGTCCAGTGGTTAAGACTCCGCACTTGCACTGCAGTGCACTGCAGGGGGCGTGGGTTCGATCCCTGGTCTGGGATTTAAGGTCCCACATGCTGCTTGGTGCAGCCAAAAAAAAAAAGATAATAGTTAGTTACTGTGTGTTACACTATACAGAAACAGCAAAAAGTATCTAGCGTCAAATTATAAGTAATATAAAAATTATACAAGAAGACAAATATTCAATTAGAAGCTGCATTACAAGTAAATATAAATGTTACCATCTTCATTAAACATCTGAATGCATTTAAAAAATAAATTTTGCCTGCATTTGTGTTACATAAAAGTAAAATTGCTCTAGTAAATCAAAGCAAATATATGAAAGAGGGGTTAGAAAATACCTGAATTAAATCATATTCACTCTCTTTTTATATAGTTTCAAAGATCTTGCAGTTTTTTCCACTTTATGTATTGATTTTCTGATTAGATTTGAGTTTGGCACTTACATTTTACTTAAATATAAAATCATAACATCATGATAAGAAGTTTTTTTTTTTCATTGACCTGTTAAACATTTTGAGAGGCAATCATTTGTATTTCTTGTAAACTATATTATCTTTTTTATTTTTCAGGTATGGATTTTCAAATATGCGCTATATTGCTTCACTAATTAGTGGTGTTGGTATTTTCATGATGGGTGCAGGATTATCTTGGTACCATGGAGTCATGGGATTGCTTAATCCTCAACCAATAGAATCTCTTCTATGGGTAATCTTCTCCCCTCCTCCCCCCTCAGTTTTGAAGTAATATGAAATAGTGATTAGGTACAGTAGAATGCCTTTGTCATATTGATGTTAAAGAATGGGACGAAATATACCTTCTTTTTTTTTTTTTTTTTTTTGCGGTATGCGGGCCTCTCACTGTTGTGGCCTCTCCCGTTGCGGAGCACAGGCTCCGGACGCGCAGGCTCAGTGGCCATGGCTCACGGGACCAGCCGCTCCGCGGCATGTGGGATCTTCCCAGACCGGGGCACAAACCTGTGTCCCCTGCATCGGCAGGCGGACTCTCAACCACTGCGCCACCAGGGAAGCCCGAAATATACCTTCTTGACTGTAATATAGGGTTATGTATCTGTAGTTGTGTTTTTTAGAATGTGACTGGACATGACCTCTAAATCCATGTGATTCAGTGATGTTGAGCAAGAGTATCTCTGTAGGTACAGTTGTTAAACACTTTGTCCTTGGTTAAAATTTTGGGCAATTCTGTTAATTTCTGCTGTTACTTTTGAAAAGCAAGAAGACCTCTGTTCACTTTTAGTCCCAAGAATAAATGTCCTATCAGTAGTTAAAATAACCCTTCCTTTGTAACAGTCATATGTTAGAATTTTATTTAAAGTTAAACCTTCTCCTTTCCCTCATTCTGGTAGGAAGCCTACATTGAGAGAATGGGAGTGTGGTTCCCTTCTGTATTTTTTCACTTAAGGGCTTCTCTTCTCTCCTACTCCATAGATTGCCTCTGGCAGCACTGAAGGTAGAGATAGGGGACAGAAAGGTACTACTTGACTGGCACCAGCGTCATCTTGCACTGGTTTCCACTGGCCTTTGTAGATACTTAAAGCTGTCTTCTTTTCCTCTCATGGAAACTTCTTGGAGATTACTCTGCTTGGCAGCTCTGATTGTAGCTCCCTTGACAAGTGCAAATTGGGCATGTGGCACCCCTGTCAGCTTCTGTATCTCACAGTGTAGCTCCAGACTATTTTTGCTGATGTTGCCAGTAAGATTCAGTGGAAAGAGCCTAGAATTGAGTTAGGAAAACCTGTATTCTAGTTCTTATTCCAATACCATTTCTATTTACTCAAGCAAACCACACAGCCTTGGAAATCTCAGTTTCCTTGACAGAATTAGAAGAGTGTTGGACTGGGTTCAAAATTTTTAAACCTCTGTTTCAGGGAAGCCTAGGGTTCCGAAAAGGTAATATTGAAAATTCTATAGATATTTGATTTGAATTTCACTTAAAATTTAAAAAAATTTGTGTTAATTATTTCTATATATCTTGGATTAAAGCTATTCTTGGTATCTTTATCTAATTCAAGAGTGTCTGGGATTGTAAGGAAAGTGGTGTTATCTTCCTCCCCCCAATTGTTTACTTTTTATAACTGCTTATCTTTCTGAATGAGGACTGAGGAAGGATTCTCTTGGTGCTGGGCAAACAAACAAAATTCAAAGTTACTGGGTATGGTTGTGTATCTTACTGCATCTGGTATCCACAACCCTAGATTTCAAATGCTTGTGTTCATTTTGAAGTTCAAATTTTTTTTTTTTTACTAATTAAGTAATTCTTTTATATCATGAATTTAACTTTAGTCATGGTATAACATTCTACACTGGGGGGTGCGTGTGTGTATTACTTTTTCAAGTATTAAAAAATGAGATGGCCATCAAATTTTTAACTTTTAATTGTTTCTTCTTATGAAGATACCATCTATCTCGTCCTCATTTGAACTGTTTCCCATCAAAATCCTTATCTGGCTAGGATTTGAATTTATGTTTCCATCTTAAACATTAAGTTTATGCATGAACTGTTGTAATTCTTTAGTGAGATATCAACTTATGCTTTATTTTTATATTTCCTAGGCATATTGTATTTTAGCAGGATCATTAGTATCTGAAGGAGGTATGTACTGTCACAGAATCTTTTTATTCTTAGTAATATATATTCAGCAGTCTATTTTTATAGATTGCTAAGTTCTCTTGATTAAAGAAAGCTGTGGAAATAGGAATATACGTTTTATCTTCTTTGAGGGAAGAAATTCTTTGTATAATGTACTATGGTTGTTCCTGTAAGATGGGGCAAGTTTGGAAAAGCTTTTTATTTTGTTCTTGAGTATCATATCATTTGAAATGAAGTATAAAAACATAACTAACTATATACTGAGGTTTTTTCTCTTTTTGGAAAGTAAAAAACATTTTTATTTTTTTATACAGCAGGTTCTTATTAGTTATCTATTTTATACATATTAGTCTATATATGTCAATCGCAATCTCCCAATTCATCACACCACCACCTCACCCACTGCTTCCCCATTTTGGTGTCCATACATTTGTTTGCTACATCTGTCTCTCTATTTCTGCCTTGCAAACCTGTTCACCTGTACCATTTTTCTAGATTCCACATGTATGCGTTAATAAACGGTATTTTTCTCTTTCTGACTTAACTTCACTCTGTATGACAATCTCTAGGTCCATGGAGTATAAAAACATAACTAACTATATACTGAGTTTTTAAAAATCAGGTTTTAGTAACATTTATCAGGGAGGACTGTCTTTTTGCAGTACAAATATGTTAATGTTTCTGAAAGTTTCAGCCATAGCAGTATTATGACAGAGAAGTGCTAATATCATGTATGAAACTGCCTAATTCACTGCTGTACTCACAGTATGCTTACTTCTAAAACATTGTCATTTTTTATGCATCATCCTTTCATCTTTGGCAGTCTTATAAAATGGTGATAGCACCACCTGCCTCAAAAGGTTGGGAGGATCAAAGTGATTGTGCTTAGTGTGGTGCCTGCCAGCTAGTAGCTGTCTAATAAATTAAGGCTGTTGTGGTGGTAATGATATTTAAATTATTGTGGTTTAGAAATATGGGATTCATTATATCATAATGATTAATTGGGGTCTTGATAATGGCTGGTTTAATATAGAACTTTTCCTTATTGACAGCCCTTAGCATTAAAGTGTTGTGCCTATTTATCTTTTGAGATGCCATCTTTAAAGTTTGGAGGCATGAAGTTTCTTCCTTGCTGATATGAATGCTTTTCTTTCAGCAACACTTCTTGTTGCTGTAAATGAGCTTCGTAGGAGTGCTCGGGCCAAAGGAATGTCACTTTACAAGTATGGTATGTATTTTAGAAACCTAGGTGTATTATTTCATCTTCTTTGTTTCCTTAAAATTGCCTAGTGCTATTATTGCTTTGTTCCATATAGATGTGTACAAAATATATCTCAGTGTCTTCCCTATGTGGCTCTTACTTATATATCAGCTCTTTTAAAAAGAGAAATGTAGTGTAATTTGAACAGCAGTGCCTTATATTTGGATTTAACTTATGTGAACTACAGTATTTCTGTGTATGCTTATATAAGTTGAGAAAGTAATTTGACTTTAAATATCTGTTATTGTTAACATTTAAACCAAGAAATTATATTTATATTGAACAGGTTTTAAAAATCAGGATCTCATACATTTTTTAATCTTAATTTTTTTTTTTTTTTTGGCTGCACTGCACGGCTTGAGGCATCTCAGTTCCCTGACCAGGGATTGAACCCTAGTCACAGCAGTGAAAGCCTGTAATCCTAACCACTAGGCCACTAGGGAACTCCTTCTTAATATTAATTTAATTAAATTAATGGATACTTATTAAAATGTTATCTGATAGTATTAAATTAAGATTTCAAAAGTTTCTTTTCTTGTCTCTACCCCAATGATTAAGTAATGGAAAGTCGTGATCCTAGTACAAATGTTATATTATTGGAGGATACTGCAGCAGTGTTGGGAGTGACAATAGCAGCCACTTGTATGGGCCTTACTTCTGTAACAGGTAAATATTTCTCAAATTACAGGTGCTTTATTTGTGCTACTAAAATAATTCTCTAATATGTGGGAATTTTCCTTTATATCATTGAATAATTTTAAGCCAATAGATTGTTAAATGTGAATTTCATACTAACCATTTGTTTGTATAAGACAAATAAGATGGTAAAAGTGTTCAGATTTTTGAATTAGAAATTTCTTAGTTAGAAATAAAGAAGGCTGCTAATAGAGCATTTCTGTAATGCTCGAAGCCTTTCTAGCTGTGACTTAATAAGTTACACAACTACACAGAGCTTTAAGTTCTTTACCTATAAAGATATTAATAATATTTGTCCTAGTGACCTTGCAGGTTTAAGATAATATATGAGAGAGAACTTTAATAAACTCTGAAGTTTAAAATAAATATACATTGTAGCTCTTGTCCGTTTGTCTTTTTCTACTATTGGTACCAATAATAACTGCTGTTGCTTTCCTGTTTCCTTGATTCTTCAGTTGCTTCCATCCTCATTTTGGTAGCTAGATAAATGTTTTGAAGGCCAGTACAGCACAGGCGGATAAGAAGACAAAAACCATTTTATTTTTATTTTCTAAAACAAAGGAACCATTTAGTATGAAAAGACTCAATTTCTGAGGTTGGAATTCTCTTGAAATGGTACTACCATTCTTACCTGTTTGTCCTAGCGTATTTTAAATAATTTTAGGTGATGAGCTTCCACAGTTCTGCAGTATTTCTGAAAATAGCCTGAAATATGAATAGGTCTTTCTCATTTTGAATGTATATTTTAAGAGTAAACCAGCATTCTCAGATGTTCACTGTGATCCAAAATATTTCTAATTGTTTTGATCGTTTTTTTGGTTGACCTTACCATTTTAGACATTTTTTTAGACCTAAATTATTACTTAGCAAAATTTTAGGCTTAAGGAAAGTGTGACTTGATAGGTAAGTTGACTTTTAATAGATTTTTTTTAACGTAGTATTATAAACCAGTCAAATCAAACTTATAAAAAGTTTTGTTTCAAGAAAGTTTCACAATTATTTTTATTTAATTATTTAAATTGTCATTTAAATTAAATAACATGCCAAGAAATAAATAAAATATTTTCCAGCTAATAATTCTGTGATTTCTGTAGGATTATTAATAGATGTGTATTTTAAAATGAAAATAATTAATTAACTTTGGATTTCTAAAGAGCAATATTTGATTTTGAACTCTATAATTACAAACTTGCTAGTGGATTATGTTTTACAAATGGATATATTTTTACACTTTAGTAATACAAAATAAGTCATTCAGTTTTTAGTGTTATATTTTGACTAAATGTTAATAAAACTAATGTAAATTGCGATTTTTTTAGTAAAACAATGCTTTTTCAAGCATTAAGAGAGTTAAATTTAATATTGACATTTGATCTTTGGAATAAAAAGACTTTTCATTATAAAATCCTTGTGTGTAAAATTTATTATAAAGATTTAAAGTATAATATTTATTTATGTCTGTTATATAAATATTAACCTATGCATTCATAGATAATAAATCAACTCTTCTCATTGGTTCTGGAAGAGAATAAAGCCCTAATAACCTAAGGCAAACTTCAGAATCAGAATCATCTGGCAGGATTGGGAAGGCACATAATGCTAGACCTACACCCACCCCACCCCGAACCCCAGATTTCTGATGCAGAAGGTCTTGAGCGAGGCCTGAGAATTTGCATTACTACCGTGTTCTTGAGTGATGCTGCTGGTCAAAGGACTGCACTTTGAGAACCACTGCTCTGAGGCAGCCATTAGAGGCAAGGAATTAACTTCCTTTTTTTTTTTTTAAATCTAAAATGGTACTAGCTATGTATCATTCTTGGTTGAAATGAGATAAGAGTACCTCATATAATTTTTTGTATGGCTTAGTTCTTTCACAGAATCTTGGTAAGAATAAGACACAAAAATGGTTATTTCTTTTAGCTTTTGATTTTACAATTATTTTGTCAACTTGAGATAGGAAAAGTGCTACTGATGTATCAAAAAGAAATGGACCTTCATTGTATTATTAGTATGTCTCTAATTTGAAAATGCTCTGAACCCTCACCCATGTGACCAGGTGCAAGAAACAGATCATAAGTAATTCAACTGCATAGAATAGTAAAACTATTAGGAGAAAGTCATTAAAGGAATTAGAAATGAATTTACAGTCCCTTGATTTACTAATTCTGGTTCTTTGCTCACTAAAACTCATTGAAATAACAGAAAATGTTAATTTACTGACTTCTTTTGTGCTTTTATTTAGGCAATCCACTGTATGACAGCCTAGGTTCTTTGGGTGTGGGCACCTTATTAGGTGTGGTCTCAGCATTCCTTATCTACACTAACACAGAAGCACTCTTAGGGCGATCCATCCAGCCAGAACAAGTACAACGGCTTACTGAACTCCTGGAGAACGACCCATCAGTAAGGTCAGCTTATTCCAGTGATGCTATTAAGGTTTACAAAAACGTATTAAGAAATAGAAATGCTTGTTTTGTGAATACTTCCAGAAGAGGTTTTGAATTCCTAGCCTTTAGAACTTTTTTTTTTTTTGCGGTACGCGGGCCTCTCACTGCTGTGGCCTCTCCCGTTACAGAGCACAGGCTCCGGACGCTCAGGGTCAGTGGCCATGGCTCACGGGCCTAGCTGCTCCACGGCATGTGGGATCTTCCCAGACCAGGACACGAACCCGTGTTCCCTGCATCGGCAGGCGGCCTCTCAACCACTGCGCCACCAGGGAAGCCCTAGAACTTTTTAATCTTATTACTTTGCAGCATTGCAACCTTACAAGAAAGCAAGTGAAAGCATGTAGGACACTCCCTAAGTTTCCTTTTAAATTTGTATATCTTTAATTTTTAGAATAAGGAACAGTTAGATGATGTAATGGGAACAGAAGTTTGCAAAGTATTTGCCTCTTTAATGTGAAACCACTTATATGAAACCTTCATATTTGTATTTGCCTTATATTTGTATTATAATTCCAAATTAAATATATTAAACTTAAGATTTTTATTCATGGGGATATGATTACCAAGTTGAATATAATTTATACTTTTTTTGAAAATAGACTTCTTGTTTTAGATTATATTAAATGTTTTTTCCATATAATCTTTATCTTTAAATGATATACAAATAAAGAATTGAAGAGTTAGGAGGTAATCAGAAGAGATGCAAAGTTCTATCCTAATAGGACTTTTTATTGAACTTCAGCAGCAGTGTAGTTTCAGAATGAAGGGGAAGGAACAGTCCTTTAAAATCCTGCTTTTGGGGACTTCCCTGGCAGTCCAGCGGTTAAGACTTCACCCTGGTTGGGGAGCTAAGATCCCACGTGCCTCGCAGCCAAAAAACCAAAACATAAAACAGAGCAGTATTGTAACAAATTCAATGAAGACTTTAAAAATGGTCCACATCCAAAAGAATCCTGATTTTTCTACTACTTACCTACATATGCATATATAAACTTTAAAATAAGAATGTATTTTTCCTAATTAAAATCTTTAAGTTAAATCTTTTAAGAATGACCTCTAGGACTTCCCTGGTGGCACAGTGGTTAAGAATCCACCTGCCAATGCAAGGGACAGGGGTTCGAGCCCTGGTCCAGGAAGATCCCACATGCCGCAGAGCAACTAAGCCCATGAGCCACAACTACTGAGCCCATGTGCCACAACTACTGAAGCCCATGCGCCTAGAGCCCGTGCTCTGCAACAAGAGAAGCCACCGCAATGGGAAGCACACTCACTGCAGTGACGAGTAGCCCCTGCTCACCACAACTAGAGAAAGTCCGTGTGCAGCAAGGAAGACACAACACAGCCAAAAATAAATAAATAAATAAATAAATTAAAAAAAAAAAAAACAAATGACCTCTATATCTTCAGTAGAACAAATGAGTATGTGAGAGTAGATTTATATTCTAAGCTCTATATGTTTACTCTTAAGAAGTAATTACCTACTGGATCAAGATTTGAAATTGAGCATTCTTAGAATCAGTATTAGGCTTAGTAACTTAATGTGAGATACTCCATATTAATATCCTTCCCTTGTGGTGTCTTTGTCTGATTTTGTTATCAAGGTAATACTGACCTTATAGAATGAATTGGGAAATGTTTCCTCCTCTTCTGTTTTTTTAGAAGAGTTTATAAAGAATTGTTATTATTTCTTCTTTAAATGTTTGGTAGAATTCAGCAGTGATGCCATCTGGACATGGGCTTTTCTGCATGGTTAGTTTTTTTGATTACTCATTCTATCTCTTGTTATTAGTTTATTCAGATTATCTATTTCTTCTTGTGTCAGTTTCAGTAGTTTGTGTCTTTCTAGAAATTTGTCCATTACTTCTAAGTTATCTAATTTGTTGGTGTACAGCTGTTCCTAGTATTCCTTTGTAATCCTTTTTATTCCTTTAGGTTTGGTACTAATGTCTCCTCTTTCATTTCTGATTCTGGTAATTTGAGTGTTCTTTCTTTTTTCTCTTGGTCAGTCCAGCTAAAGATTTTTCAATTTTCTTGGTCTTTTCAGAGAACTAGCTTTTGGTTTAATTGATTTTCTTTGTTTTTCTCTTCTCTGTTTCATGAGTTCCTCCTCTAATCTGTATTATTTCCTTCCTTCTGCTTGCTTTAGGTTTAGTTTGCTCTTTTTCCAGTGTCTTAAGATGGTAGGTTAAGTTTTTTATTTGATATCCATCTTCTTTTTTAATATAGCCTTTTACATTTATAAACATCCTTCTAAGCCCTGCTTTCACTGCATCCTATAAATTTTAGTATGTTGTGTCTTCGTTTTCATTCACTTCAAAATATATTCTAATTTCACTTTAGATTTCTTCTTTGGCCATTGGTTAATTAGGGGTGTGTTGTTTAATTCCACATATTTGTGAGTTTCTCAAATGTCTTTGTTACTTCTTACTTCATTCCATTGTGGTTGCCGAACATTCTTTTTATTATTTCTGTCATTTTAAATTTACTGAGGTTTGTTTTATGGCCTAGCATATGATCTATCTTGGATAATGTTCCATGTGTACTTGAGAATAATGTGTATTCTTCTGTTGTATGGAGCATTGTGTCTGTTAGATTTTATAGTGCTCACGTTTTCTAGTTCCCTGTTGATCTTCTTGCCTAGTTGTTCTATCCATTATTGAAAGTAGGATGTTAAAGTCTCCTGCTGTTATTGTTGAATTGCCTATTTCTCCTTTCATTTCTCTCAGTTTTTGCTTCATGTATTTTGGTACCCATTTGATAGGTATATGTGTGTTTATAATTTTGCATATATTGTTTATAATTAAAGTCTAAAAAAAGAACTGTAAATGGAAAGACTCACTGTGGCAAATTTGAAATTTTCTGGAATAGTGATGATCTGTAGATTAAATTGTTGGAAAAAATAAATGTTAGTATTCCAGGAAGTTCATACAGTTTTTTAATCAATGTATTAGTTATCTATATTGCTCTGTGACAAATTACCCCAAAACTTTGTGATTTAAAACAACATTTATTACCTCACAGCCTCTGTGGGTCAGGAATCTGGGCACGGTTTACCTAGGTCTATACCTTAGGGTTTCTCATAGACTGCAGTCAAGGTGTTGGCTGGGACTATAGTCATCTCCTGGGGAAGGATCAGCTTCTAAGCTTTCTCATGTAGTTATCAACAGGATTTAGTTCCTTGCCATGTGGGACTGTCCAACATGGTAGCTTGCTTAATCGAAGTATGCAGATTGAGAAGACAATAAATATTGAGTATGAACACGATAAAAGTCATAGGTTCATCATCTAATCTTGGAAATGACATATCATCATTTTGCCGTGTTCTGTTGGTTAG
Source organism: Aethalodelphis obliquidens (assembly GCF_003676395.1). Lineage (NCBI taxonomy): Eukaryota > Metazoa > Chordata > Mammalia > Artiodactyla > Delphinidae > Aethalodelphis > Aethalodelphis obliquidens. Next base: position 9,971,377 of record NW_020837950.1, on the reverse strand, counting down.
GAGCAAATCGCTAAGTCTAGCCCACAGTTGAAGGAGAGAGGGTTGCACAAGGGCCTGAACACAGGAGGGGGTTGTGGGGGGGTCATTGGGAACCATGATAGAAGCTGCCTATCACAGTTTTCTGTCTGCAGTTAGTTATGTGTAAGAACATAGGGAAGAAGTATATCAGAACATTTTTATTAACTGCTAATTAAGCATTAGTCAAATCATGAGTATTTTAAATCTTTTGTTAAGACTGAGTTAGATATGCTTTTTTTAAATGAATAAATTATATAACCTCTTACCAATCTGGACAAATTCTGTTTCAGTCTGGGCATACATAACTTTATAAATATAAAATCATTAATTCTTATTTTCATCTATACTTCTTTATTCACATAGATAAAGAATTTTAGACTCAGTATTTAGTAACTTGCTTAAGATCTCTCAGAAATTAGAGTCAGATGTTTTAAGAGTACTTGGATTCTCACTTAGGCTTGTTTTCCCAGTAGGATATCTCTATGTCCTCAGAATTCAGAGTGTTTATAATTTTCTTATGTATCCTCTAAAGAAAAGATATTATAATGATTACTCTAGAAAGAAAGGAATTTCTCAGTAGTCTTCTGGAGAAAATTGATTCCTGAGGATTAGGGCAGGAGGTATGGAAAAGCAATTATGCTTGAGCGTCTGCTTCCTTTTCTGGAAGGCAGAATGGTATAATGGAAAGACCACTAGGTTTGGGTATCTAAAGATCTGGGGGGTGAGTCCTGGCTCTCCTGTTGCCTAGATGAGTTACCTTAGGCAGGTCACTTATGCCCCTCTGGGATTGTTTTATCTGTAAAGTAAAGATGCCATCTTAATCTACTTCATGAATGTCATTGATTAAATAAATGCCTGCTGTGTAATTGGTAGCATATTAAACATTTTATATATGTTGGTTCATCATTCCCCACATCAGTCCCATTAGGTAGTTATTATCAACCTCATGCTAATGGAGTACTTCACAGAGTTGTATGAAGACTTTTAAAGAAGCTATTGAAAAAAGGAAAAAAGGATTATAAGATAAAATGACAACATTGTAGAAAAGCAATTTTTTTTGTTTTTTAGAAAAGCAACTTAGAGTTGATTTTTTAATCCACAAACTATGTAGTTCATATATATACAAATTACCATAAAATAGTATTTATTGTTTACACCTTCGTATGGCATTATGCAAAAAGAGCTAAATGAACATTTGTTTGGAAAATGATAGGTGGTGCTTAATGGCGAACACTCTGAAAGCCATCTTAGTCCATTTTTCATCACTGGTAGTAAAAAACAAGAATTCTAGACTTCTTGCCATTAAAATGTATGTCTGTATATATAAATTTGTATGTATTGTTATTGGTTGCAGGGCAATTCATGACGTTAAAGCCACAGATCTAGGATTAGGGAAAGTAAGATTTAAGGCAGAAGTAGATTTTGATGGACGAGTTGTTACGAGATCATATTTGGAAAAACAAGATTTTGACCAAATGCTACAAGTAAGTTAAAGTATTTATTGATTTCTTCTTATATAGCCAAGGGTTATAAAAATTACTTCCTAAGTAAATAAAACTTTTTCTTTTATAAGTCTTAAAAGTCATTTCAGGTTTCAACTGATTCAGACAGTAGAAGAGGTAACTTATTATTAAAGTGCTTGTTGTGTGCCAGGCGTTTTATATATGTTACTTTATTTACTGTCAACAACCTGTGAGGTAAAGAAATAATATTTTCATTTTTATATATAGGCCAATTCAGGCACAGAAAGATTAAGTAACTTGCCTAAAATTGCAGAGCCATCATATGGAATCAGATGTGAATTCAGATCTCTCTGACTCCAGAATCCATGCTTTTTTTATTAAGAGTACTTTAAAAGAAAATTTATACAGGATAATATAATGAACAGAGCAGAAGCTACCGCTTGCCTTTGTCGAATATTAACATTTTACTGTACTGTACTTGCTTAAGATCTTAAAAAAAGAAAGAAATCATTACAAAAATATTACAGCCCTTGTTTCTCCTTATAGATCCCATTCTCTTTTCTCCATCCCCAGAACTCACAATTATCTTGAATTTAGTACCTGTCATTTCCATTCAGTTTTTTATACTTTTCAACATATTTTTCTTAGTGTAATATGTAACATTTTAGATGTTTAAAAATTGGTATAAATTGTATCATAATGGTTTCCTCTATAAGTTGCTAAACAGCATGTTTTTGAGATTCCTCCTCCATGTTAATATATATACCTCTAATTAATTTACTTGCTATTTAATAGTCCATCTTACTAATATGCTGCAGTTTGCTTATCGAGTCCCTACTTCACGGACAATTATATTGTTTCAAGTATTAAACTATTGGAAACAGTGCCACAGTGGCATTCTTATAGATGTTTCCTTGTTTTCATGTGCAAGAATTTCTTTAGGGCATTACATAGCTAGATTTAAAGTATAGGTGGGCCATTGGATGAACATATCTTCAACTTCCTTAGATATTGGCAAATTGTTCTCCAAAGTGTGTCAATTTAACTCCCACCATCAGTGTATCAAAGTTTCTATTGCTTCACATTTTCGCTAGATTGTATTGACAGAGTTTCGAAATTTTTATCATTATGATAGATATGAAATAGTATCCTGTTGATTTAATTTATATTTCCCTGGTAGTAGTGAGGTTAATAAACATAGAAATTTATTGACCATTGGGATTTCCTGTACTTGCTTTGTTTGCTTAATTTCTGTTATTCTGACAGATTTATTATAAATGTTTTATTTTTAATATGCTAGATGCTAATCCTTCCTCAGTTGTGTATATGCAGATAACTTTCTAGTTTATAATTTATCATTCCACTTTGTTGTTGTACAGAAGACTTAATGTAGTTTTTAATTTTATGTCAAATTTGTAATCTTTCTCTATGCTTTTTATTATCTTTCTTGAGGAACCCTTCTGTATCCCATTATCATAAAAATATTCTGGTTTTCTTCTAAAAATTTTAAGGTTTGTTTTTTACCCTTAGGTTTTCAATCCACTTAGAATTACTTGTTTAATGGTCTGAGGTAGGGATTTAGTAATTTTTTCCTCTAAAAAAATAACTTCCCCAGCACTATTTATTGATTGTCTATCCTTTTCCCACTGATTTTGCAGTGCTACGGTCTGTAGACCATTGTACTCAATTTTTTCTCAAATTGAGTTTTGTTTTTGAAATATGTGGTCCATTGCCTATGGCTTGAAAGTTTTTCATTTTTTATTAAACTTAACGGTGTTGGTTATAATTTTTAAAAGAAATTATCAGTATGCCACTATGACTTTCTTAAGAATCTGTTTCATTTTTCTGCTATCATTTTCTTTATAGGAAATTCAAGAAGTGAAGACTCCTGAAGAATTAGAGACCTTTATGCTTAAACATGGAGAAAATATTATTGATACTTTAGGAGCTGAAGTAGATAGGCTTGAGAAGGAACTGAAAGTAAGATATATTCATAATAATAATATAATACAGTGTCAGCTACTTTTTGAGTACTTATCTATGTCAGGCACTATGCTAATTGCATCAGTTGTGTGCTTTTATTTTCTCAGTAACCCCATGATGTATCAGTAGTTATGGGCAAGAAAATGATTGGGTTAGAGAAGTTGGATAATATATTCAGGGTAGTATAGGACTTGCGATTTGAACCTTTGCTGTTCAATTTCAAATTCCATACTTTTAACCAGTATTCTATACTGCTTGCTTAGTTTCTAAAATAATCGTTTTTTTTCTTGTTTGTTTGTCTTTAAATAAGAAGCATTTCTAACATTTCTAGAGAAAGGTAAAAGGGAAACTTTAGACTCTGTTCTAAAGTTAAAAAAGAGTGTGACCTTAAACATATACATACATACTGCTTTAGCCCGTCTGACATTATTTTATATTTTCTGTTTGTTTCTGTTCAGTTGGAGATCATTACAACCTGTTGGTTTTTTACTGAAATATTACCTAACCAGACTGCCTTTAAAAAAGTGTCAGTGCTCTCAAATTGTCATTTATTGACATTTGAATTCTAATTGTTTGCAATGAAGAAAACTTGTAAATGATCTTTAATGTTTATAACTTGTTGAAGGCAATGTATTTTCTTTAGCTGATGTTGATTTTTGTTTAATTTTGTTAAAAATTGAAGAGAAACAAAGACAAAAATTGAAGGGAAACATTTCTATCACTATTTTACTATCTTTTAGAATCTAGATATGTGATCAGATTAATAGAAGCACTTCAAAAGAGATGATTTTGTTAATGTTAATATCATAGTTCATGAGCTTATCAGGCATGATTTTCAGAATTTCTAGATGAACAATTCTCGATATTTTGATATTAGGATTCTTAAAAATTATTGAGGACTCAGAGTTTTTTTTAGTTATATTTATTTATATTTACCAAATTATTAATTAAAATTGAGAAATTTAAAAATATTTATTCATTTAGAAAACATAATAAACGTATTTCATGTTAATATAAATAACAGTTTGAAGGAAAGTAATAACTATAGTTTCCAAAATGAAATAAATAGAAGAGTGGCATTTTACATTTTTACAAAAATCTAAGACAGCTAGATTCCCATTTGTGCTTCTGCATTCAGTCTATTACCATACGTTATTTTGGTTGAAGAATATGAAGAAAAAGGAGGAGCCTTTTTAAGTATTCTTATAGTCTTTCCAGATACTTGGTATTCTCTTTTAATATTACACCAAAACCTGACAACCGGTAACCTCTTAAAGCATAGTTGTGCTGTGAAATCTGAAACCATATCGATGAACTTTTCATATACTGTTTGTGAAGTTAGGGGGCACAGTCCAGAAGACCACCTTCATTTCTAACACCAGTTGCAAAGTTCAGGTGGTTCCTAAGACCACCCTCAGGTTTGATAATTCACTAGGAGGACACACAGAACTCACTGAATGGTTTATTATAATGAAAGGATACAGATTAAAACTAGCCAAAGGAAGAGATGCATAAGGCAGAGTTCCAAACCTGGAGTTTCACTTGTCCTCTCCCCATGGAGTCATGGACGGTGTTATTTTCCTGACTGTGGTGTGTGACAGTTTGCATGGAGTATTGCCAACCACAGAAGCTCAACCAAGCCTTGGTGTCCAGAAATGTTCTTGGGGCTCTGTAGTTGACTGCTTGAGTGGATGACCTTTCATCTCCAGCCCCTCTCAGGAAGAGCGGACACCTTTAGTTTCCACCCGCTTCTGGAGGTAGAGCAGATACTGTGTGGACAAAGATAAACAAAGACATAATTATCAGGCAGAATATTCCAAGGACCTAGAGATTACCTCCCAATAGCCAAGAGCAAAGGCCAGACCTCGCTTTGAGTATGATTAGCAGTCTCCTATACACTATTATATTAAAATCTGTTGGTCTGTCTTTATACTCTGATTGAATCTTTTTTTTTTTAACATCTTTATTGTCTGATTGAATCTTTTTAACCCATGCTTGACTCTTTAACATTATGAATTGGTCATTTGGAAAATACTGGCTCACTGAATTTATGCACATCATGCAAATGTTGATACATTTCTAAGTAGTGGGAAGCTGTCAGGCTCATGGTGGTGGATATGAGTTTTTCAACATTCTAATTTTGACTTGAAAGCTTGCATTTTATTATTAGCAACAAATACTGTTGTTTTCCTTGAAGTAGTAGACTCATTTTGTTTATTTCTTAAGAAGATGCCTGCCAAATACCCAAATTTGAATAACCATAGTTTGTTAGTTATTCTTTCAAGTAAAAAGGGTGTTGAGATAAAAACCGTCTGATTGAGCTCATTCAAGCAATCACAGGGATGCTTTTCCTTGTGACAACATCAGACTTCAGCGTGAAGCACAGCTTCCCATTTTGTCACCGAATATTTTTTTAAAGTGTATTCAAGGGTTGAAGTTTAATAAATCAGTACCTTTTACTACTTCATGAAGGACATTTTAAAGTGAAACTGGCTTTTTTTAAAAAAAAAAAACTGGGTGGCAATAAAGGAACACAATGACTACCAGTATGATTTGGTGCAAGTTGCCTTGAGTTGTGTGAAGGTGCCAGCAGTTTTATCCATGCCATCAGAGGAAATGTCAGCATAGTAAAAAAAGGCAAAAAGTATCTTACTGTAATTATGAAAATAGTTTTGACCTCGGAGTCCCCCCTGAAAATGTCTCAGTAACCCAGTAATCCTTGAACCATGCTTTGAATACCATTGTTCTCAATAAAATGTGAGATGATTATTTTTTGCAAGGTGATTGGAGAATGAATAAATGTTGCATTTCCATTCTATCTGTTTTTATTTCCCTGGCAAGGAAAATAATGGACTTTTAAAACTAACTATTTTGGCTTTACTCTTTAATAGAAACAGTGTCAGAAGCCGATTTAAGAATAGTTAACAAGTTGGCCATTCTTAATTGTATTTACTCTTACCACAATCAGATATGCTTATTATTTTTTAAGCTAATTTTGTGCTTTAACTAGAAGCTATTAAATCATTAATAGACTGAATTATCTCGTGTTTTTGAATTTTATAAGTCTTTCAAACCAAGAAGCCACATTTTGCCTACACTTTCAGATGGAAACATCCCTAAGGTGGTAATAAGGTAAATTAATCTCAAGTGAAAAGAAAGTTCTTCATAGTTAAGGTACCAGACCGAGAGAATGCATGAAAATAAGCTGATTTTCTTTTGAAAACAAAAACTTTGTAAATTGGTATTTTTGCTCCTTTTTAGTATCTAAGCATAGTTGCCTTCTAAGTTTAAATTTTAATAATTATTGAATTACTTCGGAAGGTCACACTCAGTGATAAAATTCTGCAGGATTATAGCCATCTCTTTGAGTAAATGCCATTGATCTAAGTATTAGAACAGGCGATATTTTTGGCTTGAAGTCTGTAACTTATAGTGCTATGTTACAAATAATAGAGGCTAATTTATAAAGTCCCATATTATAATGTGAAATACATCTTGTTCTTATTTTGAAATTGTTTGAATTGTTAACGTAGATTTTTGTTGTTGTTCTACCTCTATATTCAATCAGTAGATAGAGTCTTGTCCTATATCTCCATGAAGTTTTTTTGTTTTGGGGGAAATAATTCTATCGGAAATTAATTCAGTGGGAAGATGCCATAGCAAATTTCTAATAAATTCCAGTTAAATGCTCTGTCCTTTACTATGTCTTTTGAATCTCTAATTACATCCTCCTGTAGTATTTTCTTTACTTGAGTCTACAGCATTGTAAAATAAATTATGTAATTTGGTTTTTATCTCTGTATAATATGAGTGTTGGGAAAAAATCTGTGATGTGTAAAATATTCCAATTCGCATTGAACAGTGCCTGGGACATAATAGACCAATAAGTATTTGGTGAAAAAATGAATGAAAATTATAAGTTGGACACCAATTATTGATTTTCAGTTCTATTTAACAGTTATATATTCATGAATATATGAATATATTAATTTCTACTATGCACATGATATCTTGTTACACACTAAACATTAAATTTTAAGGATATTAGTCCTATTTCTTTTCTCATTCATTCAGCAAACACATTGTGTGTGTCTGCTTTGTAATGGACACATACATTTTAGGAATTTGGTTAATTTTCTCTCTGAAAACTTGATTTTAAAAAGCAGAGTAAATTAACTTTTTAGTTTCTTTTTCTTAAGATCAGATTTTTTATTAGTACACATTTGTTATATAGTGCTTTTTAGATTGAATAATTTTAAACTTTCCATGAACAGCTAAAATTTTTCAAGTCATATTGGGATGAGTAAGGGTTGATTGGAATCGGAAAACAAAATTCAATTTCATTTCTGTTTGAGGAAGTCTTTTTTATTCCATATTGAATTTAAGAAATTCTAGACAGAGGGAATAGTTTAAGATAAAGAAAACACTGAGAACAAAAGTGTCATCCGCCACCCCCTTGTGGGGTCCCTGGTCACTCTTACCTTAGGACCCAAGAGGAAAGCACCCCTAGGTACAGTTGACCAGCACTAGTTGCAAGAAAAATCCCAGTGCACACTAAACAGAATGAGTGCTGTAGCTGGAGCTACACTCCAGTATTATACCAGGTTTTTGTCTTTGTAATTAAATTTGTTTAATATGAATAGTATGCAAATGTTCCTGGGATATTATTTTTTAAGCTAGGAGTTATTAATCCTGACTGATTATTAGAATCCCTTAGAAGAGCTTTTTCCCCTTGTTGATTTATTTATATGGTTTTTATCAAATAATACACACAGTTTACAAAATCAGAACTGAAAAGCTTATACAAAAGTGTCACCTGCCTCGCCTTCCTCAATCGTTAGTTCTACATTTTAGAGAGAACCATTTTTAATACTTTCAGTATTTTATATTTACTGCCGTATTTCTACGTAAGATTCTGACATTGCTCCTCCTAACTTAAACATTTCCTCTTAGGTAGGTATAGGTTTGGTTATTTTATAAGTCTCTTCTGTCCTGCAGTCTCACAATATCATTATATTCACTTTATTAAACTTTTAATTCCCCCCCACACATTGTGTTAGATGTCCTTCCTTTATGTATTCATAGAGGAAAAATCCCCTCAAATCTTTACTTTGCTCTGTAGTAGGAGACTATTACAATCGCCTGCTTACTTACCTGTATTTCCTCACTAGAGATAAGTTCATTCAAGGCAAGTGCTGTTTATTTCCCGTTCATTGTTGTATACTTCAGTGCTTGGTACAGTGTAGGCATATAATAAAGATATTTTTAGGGACTTCCCTGGTGGTCCATTGGCTAAGACTCTGCGCTCCCAATGCAGGGGGCCCAGGTTCGATCCCTGGTCAGGGAACTAGATCCCACATGTTGCAGCTAAAGATCCCACACGTGGCAACAAAGATCCCACGTGCTGCAACTAAGACCTGGAGCAGCCAAATATTTTTTAAAAAAGATGTTTTTCATCGTTAATGAAATTCCTTAAGGTTTTTCACAATCTGGCTTCTGCCTATCTTTCCAACCTCATTGCTTTTTGCAGCTGCTGTTCTAACTATACCATACTGCTAGTGCATACTTTCCAGGCTCTCTTGACTTTGCTCATGCTATTTCTTTCGTCTAGTCCCTTTTCATCATCTATCTGGAAAATTCACCGTATTCAAACCTTGTTTAGATACTATATCCTCTGTGAATTCTTTCTGGATCTCATGAGCAAAAGTAATCTCATGTTTTTGTTTCCAGAGTTATTATTTAGTACATTAAAATAGTTAGGAGCCTTGGGGTCTGGAGTCAGGCCTAGAATCTATCCTGGCTCCATCACTTACTAGCTGTGTGACTTTGGACAGGTTAGTTAATTTCTTTAACCTTCATTTTTCCCATATGTAAAATGGAAATAATTGGGTTATTATGAGGATTTTAAAACACACACTTCCCGTGAACCCCCTTACTTATTATTAGCATAGTACTTGACACAAGAGTAACCGCTCAATATATGTTAACTGGTTATTATTATTAGCTATAATGCTTTTTTTTTTTGGCTGTGCCAGGTCTTAGTTGTGGCAGGCAGCCTCCTTAGTTGCGGCTCATGGGTTCCTTAGTTGTGGCATGCAAACTCTTAGTTGTGTTGCGGCATGCATGTGGGTTCTAGTTCCCTGACCAGGGATCAAACCCAGGCGCCCTGCAGTGGGAGCGTGGAGTCTTAACTACTGGACCATCCCTATTAGCTATAATGCTTTTGCTCATAGAGGTTATTCATACACTTTTCTCTCTGGCTAAACTGAGTCCCTCAGGGTAAGGAGCAGAGTCTTATTTAATAATCATAGCTCTACTTTCTAGCACAGTGCTAGATCAAGACTCTATGGATTGTTACTAGAACATATAAAATAAGTTAATATCAGTTTAGTCTTTCAATTATTATTATTGCTTTGCAGTGATTTTCACCACAAATGAGCATATTTGCAGTGCTTTGCAGTGCTTGGCACATACTAGATTCTTAATCCATTATTGTATTAATGAACATATGGACAAAACTCAGGGAGGCTGGACTACTTACTATATATTTTATAGTGTATAACTGGTCTATTCATCTATTGATCTTATGTTTTTCCCTCTGTAAATATTTCTCTTGCTAGTGTGCTACAATGAAATAGTTTGACCAAATGTTTTCATTGGCTTTAGTGACCAAAAGGAATAAAAGGAAACAGAAAATTGTCTTTTGCTATTAATAACGTAGCGGTGATTTTTTTCCTTCCAGAAACGAAATCCTGAAGTTCGACATGTAGATCTGGAGATATTATAGACTTGATGGAATGAATCACCTTGGAGGGAGTCTTGGAAACAAGTTTGCCAAGACTGCTTTCCCACACTGAAGGAGTCAATGCCATTCAGAAGCCGTTTTTTTTTTTTTTTTTTAAGATGGAGGAAATATTTATGTAAAGAGCAATTCAACAGTCCACAGAACTAAAACAACTTCTTCTAAGAGACATATTACAAGTTGAATCAATTTGGAAATCGTGTTTTTATGTTTCAGCAGGAAACATTTTGGTTACTTAAATTGTTCATAATTTCTTATTTTAGCCTGTCATTGTGTATTGTACCTTATAATCATGTTTCCTTTCTTCACATTGGTAAAAAATAAGCAGCATCTGTAAGATTATGATTTCTTATTTTATTGCCAGTGAAGATTTCACTCCGTCAAAACCTGTCAATCTTGAACATTCTGGCTAAATCTTGGTTTGCGGTTTTTAAAACAGTCACTCCATTTCAAAGTCTGTCTTTCCTTATAGAATGTAGACATTATTTTAACGTACCTTGTGTTTTTTGCCCTGAGCACGAAGAGGAACACTTTCCTAACCTAGTTATCCATAAACGTTCATTCCAGAAAGGGCTTTGTTACTGAATGGAAGGAAGAGATTTCAGTACACTCTTTTTAGGTCATGCTACTTGCCATTTTGTAAAATTTCTTTTCTCTTCTTTGCTTTTTTTCCCTTATTTAGTTTAAGTTTCCTCGTGATAGGAAATATAAAATAGCCCTAGATATTTCCATGGGCCAGTGTGATGACTGGTTTTTTGTTTTTGTTTTTTAACTGGCTTCAGTCCCATAATGTGTATTTACTAGGAGATAATGCATTTATAAGCATTTTAACATGTAAAGTGGACTAGAAATATTTATAATTTCACAGAAAAGACAGCGTTTTATTTTTAATTTATTTTAAAAGAGGCACTACTTGTGTAAATCTGAACTGTGGGATAGTTCTTGCTTTGAGAGATAGAGAAGTAAACCTCTTATGCAGAAACTTGTGGCCATGACTTTTGTATAATATCATAAGACAGTAGTGTGTCTGTAACATGAGTTTCTTGCAGTTACAAATGGGCATTTAGCATAATGTATGATTATATTATTATGTGATAAGTAGCTTTCTAATGATCATAAGGTATCAAGATGAAAAAACATGCAATTCAGTAATTGAAAATTTAGTGCAGAACTACAGCTGTGTCTCCATTCATCAAAAGAATTCATATGCACTTTAAATTGTTCAGGTACCAGTGAGCATTGTCCATGCAAGAGTGGTAGCTGGGTGAATAATCTCTTTGCTGGGTAAGTGAGTGCTTAAGAACCTAGGTCAGTGTCTAAAAACTTACTTAGATTGAAGTTTATGAGTTATAGCAAGTTATAATGCTGGAAACAAAAAATAAACATTTGATTAAAGGGTTTGTAATAGTAATTTTTTGATTCAGAACTGTTATTTACTGGAAAATTGTGAAAATTTACATTGGTGTACACTTTTTACCACTACAAAACATTTTGTGTGCTGTACATTTTAAGTGAAATAACATTCCAATTTTATTTTTTAAGATATGAAATTGTTTTATACATATATATGTACATACACGCACACAATTTGGGTTTTTATTTTGTTTTTTTGTTTTTTTTTTTTTTGCCATACGCGGGCCTCTCAGTGTTGTGGCCTCTCCCGTAGCGGAACACAGGCTCCGGACGCTCAGGCTCCGCGGCCATGGCTCATGGGCCTGGCCGCTCCACGGCATGTGGGATCTTCCCGGACCGGGGCACGAACCTGTGTCCCCTGCATGGCAGGCGGATTGTCAACCACTGCGCCACCAGGGAAGCCCAATTTGTTCTTATGGTTTCAAATTATTCACTCCTACTTTTTAAAAAACTTTTTTACCCATTATAATTAACTCTACTTTCTGTGTCTTCCTCCTTCCCCTTTCCCACCTGCCATTTTGTTTATTCCATGTCAGTGTGCCATGTGGGAAGGTACCAAATTATATCCAATTTCCTCCTAGTAAAATTACTCTAAAAATTTTCACATAGTTAGACAAGAATATTAACTCATTTAAAAAAAAATTCAAAAGCTGATGTGCAGTAGTTATTCCAAATGGTAGATTTTTTTAAAGGACTCCCTGAAAGAGGCCAATTCCTGATATTTCTTTGGGTTTCCTAACCTTATTTTGATTGAAGTCATACCTATTGAATAAAAATTGAAGGCTTATGTTTCTGTCCTTTCACTGCAGTTCTGTTCTGCACTGATACCTTAAAGTTTGTTTAAGTGAAATTTGACATAAAGAAGTACAGCCTATCTAGGAATTTAATGTATGACATCACTGGTCCGTTTTTTTTTTTTTTTTCTTCCTTTTATACTAGAGTCAAGTTTGAATTTTGAAACCAGGGAATTCGGTCCCCTTTCTTTAAAAATAGGATAATATCTAGTTGTTCAGGTTTCTTATTTTTGTTTTTTTTCCAAATTAATACTTCTTACTTTGTCTTACCCTTATGCGTAGTGTTCGAATATTTAAGCATATAAATCTTAATATTTTTAAGGAAAATAGCTTCTGTAGTAGAATAATTGCAAAAGTAATGTTGGACAGAGAAGAGGTCAGTCAAGGCCATGACTCCTGTTTGTATTAAGCTGAAATCTGGAAACCAGCAAAGGTGAAGTATATTTGTTTTCAGCTCTGGCTGTAAGTAACAGGCCCCAAACTGGAAGCTGGCACATTTTTTAGACCATGGCAGATGGGGGATGAGGGGTGGAGATCTATTTTTAAGTGGACCATGTTGGTGGCCAGTAAGTAGTATTCAGTTCCAAAGAGGGAGATTCCTGAACATATACTGAGGAAACTGTAAGATAGAATCAGATTGGAAATTTTTCAGGTTTTTTCAAAAACAAAGTTAATATCTGCATACATCCTCCTACACACCAAATAACCCAGAAAAACAAAAGGGCATTAGGCTTGAATTTTGGGTATATGATTTTAGTGTTACCTTAATTATCCTGTACTTTGGACAATGGTTTTTGCTAAAATTATATCATATAAAGGAAGCGGCTTAAGTTTTAAATGTGATAACTTTGGGGTAGAATGCTAGGAACTACAGAAAATTGCACAGGCATTTGGAATTTATACTATTGTTCTTAGATGCATTTGTCAAGCTTTGGCATTTCCTTTAAATGTGATGACCCCCAATTTGCCAAACTGTCAGAAGTCAGTGAAGCGAAGAATTGAAGATAAAATGTTGATTCAAAGATTGTCCCCCCTAAACCCCTCATCCTGGTCTCTGAAATGGAAGTTGGGAAGGCATCTATATAGAAGATTGGTCTGGCAGCCTTTATATTTGCATTTAAGTTTACTAGCATCCCTAATCTTGGTTTTATGGAAAAGAGAAAATTTTGTTTCTATTACATTGTATTTCATCTGTCTGATTTCTGTGGCAGGTTAAGATTTTCCTGGTCCATCAGGGTGCATTTTTCCTTAATAAATGCTGTATGTAAATAAGAGCAGTTCACTTCTTAGTTTGGGATTTTCCCCGCTGATAAATGTTTGTTAAACACTTCTTTACCTCATGTGCTAACTTTTAAAAATCATGCCTTTGTTTTTGAACAGAATTTATTATTCCTTGAGTATGCTTGTTAGTTTGTGGGTGTCCTCAGTTTACAAAACCAAGATATAAAAACTCTTAATTGTTTTATGATCCACTTTAAGTATAGAGAGAACTATTATTAATATACCATTAGGATGTCATGTAGGTTGGTAAAGTGCAAATTCAAAAAGTTATATCCCTTAGTGACACAGTATATGATTACACTTTGACAAAATAAGATTATTTAAACATGTTAGTTGGATTATTTCTTTTGGGACTGTGTCTATATAGTATAGTATATTTGGGGAAAAAATACAAAATTAAAAACACCGAAAGGTAGAACCTAGAGCCAGCCTGCGGTGGGATCCAGGTTGAATTCTATACTAATCCCGTAGGAATTGCAACTGTGTTTTCTTTTTCACAAGAAACTAAACCAAAGTAATTTGGTATTTTGAGAGGGCATATTTCCCACCCCAAAATCAAAATGTATTGAAAATAGAAGCACTGTAGTTTAGAATTTGTGTAGCAAAATACAGAATTGTGTCTGTGTCTTTAAGGGCTTGTAGAGGTTTTAAAATAGACTTAAAAGTAAAAAAAAAAAAAAAATTGTATATAATAGCTATCAACAGGATAATTTGAACTGTTTATGCCAGGTACCATTTTATATGTACAAGCATTCCTCAGAAATACTGCAGGCTCGGTCCCAGACCACTGCAATAAAGCAAATATCAAAGCCAGTCACACAAATCTTTTGGTTTTCCAGTGCATATAAAAGTTATGTTTAGGGCTTCCCTGGTGGCGCAGTGGTAGAGAGTCCGCCTGCCGATGCAGGGGACACGGGTTCGTGCCCCGGTCCGGGAGGATCCCACATGCCGCGGAGCGGCTGGGCCCATGAGCCATGGCCGCTGAGCCTGCGCGTCCGGAGCCTGTGCTCCGCAAGGGGAGAGGCCACAACAGTGAGAGGCCCGCGTACCGCAAAAAAAAAAAAGTTATGTTTACACAGTACTGTGTGTAGTCTATTAAGTGTGTAATAGCATGATGCCTAAAAGCACAATGTACATACCTTAATTTAAAAGTACTTTATTGCTAAAAAATGCTAACCATCATCTGGGCCTTTTGAGGGGCTCTTTGCTGGTGGAGCGTCTTGTCTCCATGTTGGTGGCTGTTGAAGGCTGGGGTTGCTGTGGCAATTTCTTAGGATAATGAAGTTTACCGCATCATGTGACTTCCTGTTGCGAATGGTTTCTCTGTAGTGTGCAATGCCATTTGATAGCATTTTACCCACAGCAGAACTTTCAAAATTGGGGTCAATCCTCTCAAACCCGGCCCTGCTTTATCAACTAAGTTTACATAGTATTTTCAGTCCTCTGTTGTCATTTCAATAATCTTCACAGCATCTTCACCAGGAGTCAATTCCATCTCGAGAAACCACTTTCTCTGCTCATTCATAAGCAACTTCTCATCTGTTAAAGTTTTACCATGAGACTGCAGCAATTCAGTCACATCTTTAGGCTCCACTTTGAATTCGAGTTTTCTTGCTGTTTCCTCCATTGAAGTCTTGAATCCCTCAAAGTCATCTACGAGGGTTGGAATCAACTTCTTCCAAAGTACTGTTAATATTGATAATTTGTCTTCTTCCCGTGAGCCACTAAAGTTCTTTTTTTTTCTTTTATTTTTGGCTGCGTTGGGTCTTTGTTGCCGCACACGGGTGTCTCTAGTAGTGGCGAGCGGGGGCTACTCTTCGTTGCGGTGCACGGGCTTCTCATTGTGGTGGCTTCTCGTTGCAGAGCATGGGCTCTAGGTGCGTGCAGGCTTCAGTAGTTGCAGCGTACAGGCTCAGTAATTGTGGCACATGGGCTTAGTTGCTCCGCGGCATGTGGGATCTTCCCGGGCCGGGGCTCAAACCCGTGTCCCCTGCACTGGCAGGCGGATTCTTAACCACTGCACCACCAGGGAAGTCCAAACCACTCATGTTCTTAATGGTATCTAGAATGGTGAATCCTTTCCAGAAGGTTTTCAATTGACTGTACCCAGATCCATCAGAGGAATCACTGTGGCTTTATGAAATGTATTTCTTAAATAAGATTTGAAAATTGAGATTACTCCTCGATTCATGGACTGCAGAATGGATATTGTATTAGCGGCATGAAAACATTAATCTTGTGATACATCTCCATCAGAGCTCTTGGGTGACTAGGTGCATTGTCAATAAGCAGTAATATTTTGCAAGGAACCTTTTTTTTGAGCTATGGGTCTCAACAGTTGGTTTAAAATATTCAGTAAATCTTGTAAACAGGTATGCTGTCATCTAGGGCTTTGTTCTTCCATTTATAGAGCATAAGCAGAGTAGATTGAGCCTAACTTTTAAGGACCCTAGGACTTTGGGAATGGTAAATGGGCATTAGCCCCTAACAAAAGAGTCAGTCTGTCCTTTGAAGCCTTAAAAAAAAAAAAATTATTTATTTTGGCTGCGCTGGGTCTCAGTTGCGGCATGCGGGATCTTTGTTGCGGCATGAACCTGGGCCCCCTGCACTGGGAGCGTGGAGTCTTACCCGCTGGACCACCAGGGAAGTCCCTCCTTCGAAGCTTTAAAGCCAGGCACTGACTTCTCTCTAGCTATGAAAGTCCTACATGGCATCTTGCTTAATGTAGCCACCTTCATTTATTATCTGAGCTAGATCTTCTGGATAACTTACGGCTTCACCTTGCAGTTTATGTTGTGGAAACGGCTTCTTACCTTAAACCTCATGAACCAGACTCTGCTAGCTTCAGACTCTTCTGCCGCTGCCTTGCCTCTCAGCCTTCACAGAACTGAAGAGAGTTAGGGCCTGGCTCTGGATTAGGCTTTGGCTTAAGGGAATGTTGTGGCTTGTTTGTCTTCTATCCAGACCACTACAACTTTGTCCATGTCAGCCATAAGACCGTTTTGCTTTCTTATCTTTCATGTTTTCACTGGAGTATCACTTCTAATTTCCTTCAAGAGCTTTACCTTTGCATCTACAACCTGGCTGTTTGGTGCAAGAGGCCTAGCTTTTGTCCGGTTTTGAGACACCTTCCTCACTAAGCGTAATCATTTCTAGCTTTTGATTTAAAGTGAGAGAGTGTGCACCTCTTCCTTTCACTTGAATGTTTGAGGCCATTGTAGGCTTATTCACTGGGCTAATTTCTATACTGTTGTGTCGGGAGACAGGGAGGCCTGAGGGGTGGCAGATGGGGGAATGGCTGGTTAGAGCAGTCAGAACACACACAACATTTATCCACTGTTTGCCATCTTACATGGGCACACCGTGCCTTGTGCCTCAAAACAGTTAAAACAGTAACCTCAAAGATCACTGATCACAGATCACCGTAACAAATATAATAATAATGAAAACGTCTGAGATACGCAAGAATTACCAAAATGACACAGACACAAAGTGAGTGGATGCTATTGGAACAATGGTGCTGATAGACTTGCTCGGTGCAGGGTTGCCACAAACCCTCAATCTGTAAGAAACGCAATATCTGTGAAGGCAATAAAGCAAAGCACAATAAAACAAGGTATGCCTGTTCTAACCCATTTAATCCTTACAAAGAGCCAGTGAAGAGGGAGTTATTACTCATTCTTTTTGCAGATGAGGAAACTGAGATACAGTAGTTACATGTGTCTGAGGACACTCAGCTGATAAGGGGCAGAGTCAGGATTTGAACTCACATAGTCTGGTTCTCTACAAGTCACTGCTAAGCAGAAGAGCCCAAGAAAGCTAACACTGTATAGAAAGTGGAGACAAAATTTTCATTTTGGTATAAAATGAGAAAATGAATTAATATTCAGTAGACAGAATAACTAGCTGGATCTAACTTGAACTGCCTGGAACAAGGGAGTTGGTGGGGTCGGGTGGCGGGTGGGACACTGACATTGTGTGGAAGCTGAGGAATTGTGTGTCACCTCGAGATTTATTTTCAAGCATTACTTAAAGGCCACCTTAGAGACATATCCAGAAAACGGTATTTAGTTCACTTGCCAGTCATTGATTTGAACCATGCAGGAAAGAAATTTAGGGAAAGTTACAGAAATTAGCATTAACCAAAAATTTTTAAAAATTTTTAAACTTATATTTGAATAGACAAAACATATGACCCAAAATTAAGTATGTTCAAACAGATATATAGGGTGGCAGAAAAACAGAAACATAGGTCAATGGAACAAGATAGAAAGCCCAGAGATAAATCCACACACCTATGGTCAACTAATCTATGACAAAGGAGGCAAGGATATACAATGGAGAAAAGACAAGTCTCTTCAATAAGTGGTGCTGGGAAAACTGGACAGCTACATGTAAAAGAATGAAATTAGAACACTCCCTAACACCATACACAAAAATAAACTCAAAGTGGATTAGAGACCTAAATGTAAGACCAGACACCATAAAACTCTTAGAGGAAAACATAGGAAGAGCACTCTTTGACATAAATCACAGCAAGAGCTTTTTTGATCCACCTCCTAGAGTAATGGAAATAAAAGCAAAAATAAACAAATGGGACCTAATGAAACTTAAAAGCTATTGCACAGCAAAGGAAACCATAAACAAGATGAAAAGACAACCCTCGAAATGGGAGAAAATGTTTGCAAACGAATCAACGGACAAATGATTAATCTCCAAAATATATAAACAGCTCATGCAGCTCAATATTAAAAAAACAAACAACCCAATCCAAAAATGGGCAGAAGACCTAAATAGACATTTCTCCAAAGAAGACACAGAGATGGCCAAGAAGCACATGAAAAGCTGCTCAACATCACTAATTATTAGAGAAATGCAAATCAAAACTACCATGAGGTATCACCTCACACCAGTTAGAATGGGCGTCATCAGAAAATCTACAAGCAACAAATGCTGGAGAGGGTGTGGAGAAAAGGGAACCCTCTTGTACTATTGGTGTGAATGTAAATTGACACAGCCACTCTGGAGAACAGTATGGAGGTTCCTTAAAAAACTAAAAATAGAATTACCATATGACCCAGCAATCCCACTACTGGGCATATACCCAGAGAAAACCATAATTCAAAAAGACACATGCACCCCAATGTTCATTGCAGCACTATTTACAATAGCCAGGTCATGGAAGCAACCTAAATACCCATCGACAGACGAATGGATAAAGAAGAAGTGGTACATATATACAATGGAATATTACTCAGCCATAAAAAGGAACAAAATTGGGTCATTTGTTGAGACGTGGATGGATCTAGAGACTGTCATACAGAGTGAAGTAAGTCAGAAAGAGAGAAACAAATATCGTATATTAACGCATATATGTGGAACCTAGAAAAATGGTACAGATGAACCGGTTTGCAGGACAGAAATTGAGACACAGATGTACAGAACAAACGTATGGACACCCAGGTGGGAAAGAAGCAGGGAGTGGTGGTGGTGTGATGAATTGGGAGATTGGGATTGACATGTATACACTGATGTGTGTAAAATGGATGACTAATAAGAAACTGCTGTATAAAAAAAAAAAATTTAAAAAAAACTGGGCTTCCCTGGTGGCTCAGCGGTTGCGAGTCCGCCTGCCGATGCAGGGGATGCGGGTTTGTGCCCCGGTCCGGGAAGATCCCACATGCCACGGAGCGGCTAGGCCCGTGAGCCATGGCCGCTGAGGCTGCGCGTCCAGAGCCTGTGCTCCGCAGTGGGAGAGGCCACAGCAGTGAGAGGCCCGCGTACCGCAAAAAAAAAAAAAAAAAAAAGAAAAAAAACAAAACCCAAATATATAGGGAATATTCTCTTTCTCAACTCTGACCCCTAGCTACCCATTCTTTTCCCAGAGGCAGCTAATGTTACAGTCTTGTGACGTATCCTTATTGATACTTGATGTATATATGCACACACACATATATACAAGTTTATAGTATATATTTCCTCTTCTACACAGATGGTAAAATACTTACACGTTAATGAATCTTATAATTTAAAAAGTACACAGCCATTGGGACTTCCCTGGTGGTCCAGTGGTTAAGACTCTGCACTCCCAATGCAGGGGGCCTGGGTTCCATCCCTGGTCGGGGAACTAGATCCTGAGTGCCGAAACTAAGAGCCTGCATGCGGCAATGAAGATCCCAAGTGCCACAACTAAGACCCAGTGCAGCCAAATAAATAAATAAATATTTTTTTAAAAGTTAAAATCATGTGATAAAGAAAAAAAAGTATGCAGCCAGGGGCTTCCCTGGTGGTGCAGTGGTTGAGAGTCCGCCTGCCGATGCAGGGGACACGGGTTCGTGCCCTGGCACGGGAAGATCCCATATGCCACAGAGCAGCTGGGTCTGTAAGCCAGGGACGCTGAGCCTTCGCATAAGTTTAAAAAAAAGTATGCTGCCAATTTTCAAAGTTTTGTGTTCACTGAAAATTATTGTATCGAGGATGTAACACAATATAGTGCTGTGCTTTACCATATGGTGGCCATTTGTGACTATTTACGTTTAAATTAATTAAATAAAATAAAAAATTCAGTTCCCCAGTTGCATTAGCCACATTTTCTTGTGTTCAATAGCTATGTGTGGTTACTGGCTACCATGTTGTACAATGCAGATATAAACCATTTCCATTATCACAGAAGGTTCTTTCAGACAGTACTAAAGATATATTGATATATAATTAGTTATTGGGCTATAACTTAAGGCTACCAACTAGTTAGCATTACTTTGAACAAGTAAATTTCTCATCTTCAAAATAGTTTGAACTTCATCTCTCATTCAAATGCACAGTCAACGTTCTGAACATTAGGGAAGAAAACCCTAAAAAAGTGTCCCTCACAACCCTCTATAAAATAGCAAACCCTATCCATTTCTCTCCATTTCCTATACAATATAGGAATACAATATACAACCCCTTAGCAAGAACTACTGGCTCTACCTCCAGAATATATTTGGAATCCATTTCTCCTCATCTCAGTTATTATCTTAATGTTAGCCATCATCATATCGTGCTTGAATTTTCAAAATAGCCTCTTAAGTGATTTCCCCCTAATAGCTCACACATTCTATTTCAACACAGCAGCTTGTGATTTTTTGAAAACATGTCAGATCATGTCCCTTCTCTTCTCAAAGCCCTCCCTGTGGTTTCTCATCTCACACAGAATAACATCATCTGTTCTGAGGAAGCATACAAGTTCTCCATGATGAGTTTCTCCACTATCTCTTGGACCCCATTTTCTACTATTCTCTCCCTCACTGTTCCAGCCAGACTGGCCTCCTTTCTGCTTTTCATACATCCTAAGCATGCTATCAACCCAGAGCCTTTGTACTGTCTGAAATACTCTTCCCGCCACATACCTGCACAGCACGCTGCTTTACTTCTTTAAATGTCTGTTGAAATGACACCGTATCAGTGAGCTCTTTCCTCACCACCCTTTATAAAATAGCAAACCCTCTCCATTTCTCTCCTTACCCCCTAATATTTCATTGCTTTGTTTTTGACTATAGCATTTATTACCTGCATACTATAATTTTATTCTTCTTTATTATCTATCTCCACTAGAATGTAACATCCATTAGAGCTGGATCTCCAGAAACTAGAATGGCATCTGACACATAGTAGGCATTCAATAAATATATGTTGATAAGTGAATATTTATGTATGATGCTGTCTCTAGAAGTATAAAGATAAAAAAGACCTAGACTTGGGATTTCCCTGGCGGTCCAGTGGTGAGGACTCCGTGCTTTCACTGCCAAGGGTGTGAGTTCGATCCCTGGCTGGGGAACTAAGACCCTGCACACCACATGGCAGGGCCAATAAAAAAAAGACATAGACACTCACAGTCTAGTTAATTGACAAAGAAGAAGCCCATACAAATAATTGCAATACAGTGTAATAATGTGCTTATCCAAAAACAGTTAAGTGGAGTAATATTAATCTTCATCAAAAGTAGGTTTGTGAGATAGGTCATGCTGATATGTTGCTCATGGGAGTGTGAAATGGGGCCTCCTCTCTGGAGGGTACTTTTCTAGTAGGTATCAAGAGGGGAAAACGTTCACACCTTTTGACCCAGTCATTTCACTTGTAGGAATGCAATCTAAGGAAATGGCATTGCTCTAGTATAAAAACATTTGAAAAAAATTAGGTAAATAGTTAAACAAAGTATGGCGTATTTGTAAGATAGACAGACCATAATGCAGTCTTTGGAATCATTTTTGGCAGAATACTTAATAAGATGACAAAACGCTTATGATAGAGAAAAACCTAAGAATACGCACCTATCACTTTAAGTTGTTACTGTTAAAGGTTGAGATTGGGGTGGGAGACGTCCTTTACTTTTCATTATTAATACAAAAATATTTTATGATCAAGAATTAGTTTTGCCAACTTTAGAAATGCTTGACTAATTTTTTAGTGGAAAAATAAAAATAGGACCCTAGTATATTAAGAATAATTTCAATTTTATGTACATAGAAAAAGGCCTAAAAGGAAATACACACACTAAATAGTAACAATGCTCATACATGATTTTTTTTTTTTTTTGGTCATTTAGAGATTTCCTATTATGAACTTGTCTTTTAAAATTTGTTTTTAATTTTTGGCTGTGTTGGGTCTTTGTTGCTGCGTGCAGGCTTTCTCTAGTTGCGGCGAGCGGGGGCTACTCTTCGTTGTGGTGCGCGGGCTTCTCATTGCGGTGGCTTCTCTTGTTGCGGAGCACGGGCTCTAGGCGCGCGGGCTCAGTAGTTGTGGTGCACGGGCTTCATTACTCAGTGGCATGTGGGATCTTCCCGGACCAGGGTTCGAACCCGTGTCTCCTGCATTGGCAGGCGGATTCTTAACCACTGCGCCACCAGGGAAGCCCTGTAAGTTTGGGTTTTGTTTTTGTTTTTTAGATTCCACATATAAATGATATCATATTTGCCTTTCTCTTACTTATTTCACTGCGCATAACACCCTCCAGGTCCATCCATGTTGCTGCAAATGGCAAGATTTCCTTCTTTATGACAGAATAACATTCCATTGTGTGTGTATATACATACATACATATATATTACATATACACATTTTCTTTTTTTATTGAGGTAACATCATTATGTAAGTTTCATGTGTACATTATATTTCTACAACACGCTCACCACCAAAAATTTATTTTCCACCTGTCACCATACAGTTGATCCCTTTACCGATTTCACCCTCCACACCCTTCTTCTCTCGTAGCCACTATTGTGTTCTCTGCATCTATGTGTTTTTGTTTGGTTTGTACACCACGTTTTCTTTATCCATTTATCCACTGATGAATGCTTAGGTTGTTTCCATATCTGGGCTATTGTAAATAATGATGCAATGAGCATCATTAGTGTTTTTGTTTTCTTCAAATAAATACCCAGAAGTGGAATTGCAGGATCATATGATAGGTCTACTTCTAATTTTTGAGGAACCTCCATACTGTTTTCCACAGTGGCTGCACCAATTTACATGCCCACCAGCAGTGCACAAGGGTTCCTTCTTCTCCACACCCTCACCAATGCCTATTATTTCTTACCTTTTTGACAATACCCATTCTAACAGGTGTGAGGTGGCATCTCATGGTTTTGAGTTGCATTTCCCTGATGATTAGTGATGTTGAGCACTTTTTCATGTTCCCTGTTGACTATTTGTATGTCTTCTTTGGAAAAATGTCTATTTAGATCCTCTGCTCATTTTTTATCAAGATTTTTTTCTTTTGCTACTGAATTGTATGTGCTCTTTATATATATTCTGGATATTAACCCCTCATCAGATACGTGATTTGCAAATATTTCTCCCATTTGGTAGGTTGCCTTTCCATTTTGTTCATGGTTTCCTTTGTTATGCAGAAGACTTTTAGTTCGATGTAGTCTCACTTGCTTATTTTTGCTTTTGTTGTCTTTGCTTTTGGTGTCAAATCCAAAACAATCACTGCCAAGACTGAAGTCAAGGCGCTTACTGCCTATGTTTTCTTCTAGGAGATTTATGGTTTACTTACTTAACTTTTTGAAATTCGTCTGTGGTCCACTACATTCAGCTGAATTCCTCTTGAAGATTTACATTCCTAAAACTTAACTGTAGAATTAATTTTCTCCTTAATAAAGATAGTCATCACTGACTATTCTATCAGAAAAGAGCTTCCTTATCTTCATTAGTTATTTTCATTGGCATTGTAAATTCTGTTGTCTCTTCATAGGATCAGCTAGAGCTGTGTTTCTCAAATTTTAACCTGTATACAAATCACCTGGGAATCTTGTTAAAATGCAGATTTTTTGATTCCGTAGGTATCAATTAATTCTAAAGTAATTAATGCTAAAGCTGCTGGCCCATGGACCACACTTTGACTATCAAAGGCTAAGATTATTTTCAGATGTTGTATATTAAGCCTGCTGGCACAGTAATATCTCATCTTTTACAATAAATGTATCTCTAAAGACATTTGATAGTTACTGTGGTTGTAAAATTGAAACACTTTTTAAAGAGAGATCACTATGAATTCTCATAAAGAATGCATTCTTACATAATTAATTATTGGGAGTAAATCCTGAATTGTATCCAAAGTATGATCATAAAATAATGTCAACAGTATTTTTAATAAACATTAAAGCTCAACTATGTGTTCCTTTAAAAATAATCCCTTGTGTAAGCTATTGCCTTAGTCTAACAATGCTGCCATCTTTAGGATATGTTTGGAACACCTGCTTGGGAGTTAACTATAGTATTTGTAATTCATTTGTAAAAATAGGCCTGATGAAGTGATGGATATCTTCATCTTTTGAGGATAAATGGAATGTTTTGGGAAGCAGTCAAAGCTAGCTGGATCCAAGACTGATGAACATGGTGGATGGGTATATGCTGGTTATTATTATTTTGGGTTAAAAATAAGGAACACTGTAATGAAATCTATTTTGTGTTTGCAGTTTATCATTTCATTCTGTAGGAGCAGCCCTAGAAACAACATGAATATTGTTTTAATGAGTTCAT
Source organism: Aethalodelphis obliquidens (assembly GCF_003676395.1). Classification (NCBI taxonomy): domain Eukaryota; kingdom Metazoa; phylum Chordata; class Mammalia; order Artiodactyla; family Delphinidae; genus Aethalodelphis; species Aethalodelphis obliquidens. The sequence continues at coordinate 9,946,601 of NW_020837950.1, read as the reverse complement.
GTCCTTTCAAGGCAATTACTAATTTGAAGAATAATACTTATCTGAGCATATAAATTCTGGTTTCTTTGTTAAAGAAATCAGTCTCATTATCAGAGTTTCAAAATATGTGAGGCAAAACTGATCGAACTGAGAGAGAAATAGATAAATCCACACAACGCCCCTCTCACAATAAAAGTAGACTGGAAAATCAGTAAGCATACAGAAGATGTGAACGACACTATCAACTAACTTGACCTATTTTATATTTATAGTACATTCCATCCCAAAACAGAAATGAACATTCTTTTGAAGGTCACTTGGAATATTTACCAATAAAGACCATGTGCTTCGCCATAAAACATGTGTCAATAAAGTTAAAAGGATTTAAATCATACAAAGTATGTTCTTTGACCAAAATGGAATTGAGTTTAAAAACCCATAAAATATAGAATTAAAATATATGACAGCAATAGCGCAAAGGAAGTGCATTGTTGTAAGTTTCTTACACTGTTAATGAAGTGGTATGTCTTTATTTCAAGGCAGCCCGCGATGTTAAAGATGTATATTGTTAAGTCATGGAGCAACCGCTAAAACACACGCGCGCGCGCGCGCACACACACACACACACACACACACACACACACACAAAGAGGTATAGCTAATAAGCCAACAGTGGAGATAAAATGGAAACATAATAAATAATAAATTCAAAACAAGTCAAGTAACAAAGAAAAGATGAGTCAAATAGAAAACAAATAGCAAGATGTTAGCTTCAATTCTTATGTTAACTCAAAGAGGTAGATATTTTACAGATAAGGAAACTGAGACCTGGAGAGATTTAAGTAATTTATGTATTGGGGCTGGGATTTCAATTCAGGTCCCCTGTCTTCCAAGGTCTCTGTACTCTATCTAATGCGAAGGTACTGTAGTAGTGCGTGTGTGTATGCATTCTAGCTACCTGTGTGTAGAATAATTTGGAGAACTAAACCCCTATGTCTTCTAAGAGCTGTGAATATGATTGACATTTACATTTCCGCATGCCTGTATAACTAAAATAAATTCTTGCTTTTCGAATTACAGTGAAGCTATATGGAATTATTTCTTGAGGGTTTTCCCATCTGTCTTCACTCTCCATCACAGGTCAGGATGTGCATAGATTCTCTGCAGTTGAGGGAGTGGGATGAAATGGTGCCGGTGCTGCCACAGTGAGGACAACCTAAGTCATTTCCCACAGTCCTCTTCAGATCTTTTAAAAGCTTCTTGCTGTGTTCATTATCTATGTATATACACATACATGAGCACAGTACACTAACATGTTAAAATATTTTGACACTCCATACAATATGCCAGGTTCTGTGGTAGGCAAAAGATATAAAAAGGTGAAAGAATTAATTACGTCCCCTGATATCATAGAGTTAAAAGTCTCATGAGGCATACAAACGTTATACAAAGAATCATACAAATATATATAATACTGTCATAAGTGCTATGAGAGCAGCAGGATACCATGATAGTTTAACAGGATGACCTATTTGCAGGTCCTCAATGGAAAAAGTCATTTCCTTTTTTTTTTAACATCTTTATTGGAGTATAATTGCTTTACGGTCATTTTCTTCTTATACAAACATATTAAAGACTTTGAAACTATTACAAAGCCACTAAGCTAGAAGTTGACTATAAGTAAGGTAAGTTAGTAATAAAACAATTCTTTCAACTTCAGCATGCTTGGAGCCACGTGATATATTTCTAACAGAGTCTCTTCAGTATGAAGGGCTGTCACCGGCAATTATTTTGAAAGTTATTCATCCTTCTCTTTCCAATTTGCGAAAAGAATGATTTTTTAAAAAATATGATTTATTTATTTGGCTGCGCTGGGTCTTAGTTGCGGCATGCGAACTCCTAGTTGCAGCATGTGGGATCTTAGTTCCCCGACCAGGGATTGAACCCGGGCCCCCGAGAGTGAAAGCCTGGAATTCTAACCACTGTAGTCCATAACATTTTTGTTAGATGAGAATAAAGATACACATCTTAAAGCTGTATTTCAAAACCATGTTTTAACCTCATTTATTAAAATTTGACAATGCGTAAGTACAAGGTCCACAAGATATGCTATTTTGATGTAACTCATCCCACCTTATCTATCTATCATCTATCTATCTATCTATCCCTCCATTCATTCACAGAAGCAAGCATATTTCTTAAACATCAGGATCAATGAATACAGAGGACTACTGACAGGCATTGAGACTGTGTCTCTACGGATCTTTAGGACTGAATCAGAACCAAGACTCACCTGGGACCCAGAAACTGCACCAATATTAATCTGGGAATTTTTTCAGGATTTTGAGCATCAGTCTTCTCGGGCCACATTGAGAAATGAATTATAGTTGGATCAGCCAAAGCTGGGTAGACTTAAGAAGTAGTTACTGTTTTATCAGCCTCATTGTTGCAACTTTTTCCCTCAGCCTTGCAAATCTTCAAAGATCAGTTTTATTGGAGTCCGTGAAACACGGGCTTCTCACCTGGAATGGGCCGCCTGGATCAGCACCTGGCCTTTAGCACTTCACCACCACTAGCTCTGTGACCTTGGGCACATGTCTCTAAGCATCAGTTTACTCATCTGCAGAGTGGGGATAATATTAGAGTTTACCTCATAGGCTGTAAGAAGATTGACTGCGATAACGATAGTAAAGCATTCAACTACTGACTTAAAAAATGTTAACTATTCAAATTATTAAAAATTAAAAGGTCATTTATGTAAAGATGTCGACTCTCAAGATTTCAGTGAAGGGGAACCAAAGAGATCTTTGAACTATCTTAACTCATCCCCACGATCATCTGTGATTCACTTCTTCCCTTTACTGTGCCTCCGCCTTGCTCTACGTCCCAGGGGGCTGACCTGTGTGGACATCAAGGTGCTCTCCTGCCCTCTGGTTTCCAGTTGCTCGCAGCTAGAGGGGAGCATCGTGAGGAGACAGAAGTGAGTTGAGAAGTAAGGGTACTGATTCTCCTGGCTCCCTCCCTGCAGGCTCTGCAGAGTCTAACCATGTTTCCTCGCGGGGAGATCACATTTCCTAGCAGGGAGCCCTCATTCCAGTACACCCACAGGCTCGCCTCACCTCTTCAGGCCGAAGACAGTGCCCTGCCAGTGCAAGGTCTGGACACGACACTCCTCATTGTAGTTTCAGGCTACCCTGCTCACACCTTTGGACTAAGTGTTTCTATCCAGCTCTTCTCAAATCAACCGTGCCATCTGTTTCCTGACACACCGGTTGAAACATCAGGTGTGTATCACTAGGATGGTGTCTATGTGAGGCCTGAGCAACGGCTTTAAGGGGAGGGGGGAAAAAGGAAAAGAGAAAATAGAATGATTCAACCAGGATTTGGGAGCACACCAAATTATGTATGAATAATTCTTTCCCTGAATTGGCATGTACTTTGGCTGATATGGTCAAATTGAACTATTTTGGTATGATAGAGACAGACTCCGTGACCTTTATTTTCTCTCATTCTATTGCCTGATTCAGCTTTGTAAATACAGCTTTATTGGGGGAACAAGTTGCCTACTGGAACTTGGGATTTTCTCATAATTCGTAATAGGTCTCGGTCATTTTTCTCCAACTATTCAGCCGCTGGCTGTATTTATTTGGTTCTTGGGACACGGTACCTGATACAGGCAAGCACCTCAGGATCTCAGTAAATATACTGCATGAATGTGTAATCAACTTTAAAGGGTCCATCCATGTTGCAGTATGTATTAGTATTTCATTCCTTTTTTATGACTGAACAACACTCCATTGTGTGGATATACCACATTTTCTTTGTCCATTCATCAATTAACGGACATTTGGATTGATTCCACTTTTTGGTATCACAGGGCTCCTGTGAACATTTGTGTACAAGTTTTTGTGTAGACATGTCTCCAATTCTCTGGGGTATATACCCATGAGTGGAATTGCTGGGTCAAAGGATAACCTATATTTAACTTTTTGAGGAGTTGCCAAACTGTTTTTCAAAGTGACTGCACCATTTTACATTCCTTCCAGCAATGTATGAAGGTTTCAATCTGTCCATATCCTAGCTAGTATTTGTTACTGTGTATCTTTTTCATTGGTATTTCACTGTGGTTTAATCTGCATTTCCCTAATAACTGGTGATGTTGAGCATCTTTTCATGTGCCTATTGGCCATTTGTATCTTCCTTGGAGAATGTATATTCAGAACCCTCGCCCACTTTTAATTAGGCTGTTTGTGTTTATTGTTGAATTGTAAGAGATCTATATACTCTGGCTACGAGTTTCTTATCAGATATATAATCTGCAAATATTTTCTCCCATTCTGTGGGTTATCGTTTTGTTCTTCATGTTGTTCTTGGAAGCACAAAAGTTTTTCATTTTGAAGTACAATTTATCTTTTCTTTTTGTTGTCACTTATGCTTTCCGGTGTCATATTGAAAAAACCATGGCTTAACCCGAGAAGATTCACTCCTGTGTTTTCTTCTAAGAGTTTTATAATTTTAGCTCTTCCATTTAGGTCTATGATCTATTTTCAATTATTTTTTGCACATGGTATAAAAGTAGGGGTCCAATTTCATTCTTTTGGATGTGGATATCCTGTTGTCTCAGGATCATTTGTTGAAATGACTGTTCTTTCCCCAATGAATTATCTTGGCACCCTTGTTAAAAATCAACTGACTGCAAATGTAAGGATTTTTGTTGGTTATCTGGATTCCCTGCATTTCCATCAGAACTTTAGGGTAAGCTTGTCACCTGAGATTTGGATAGAAATTGCAATGGACCAGTAGATCAATTTGGGAAGTATTGCCATCTTAACGTTATCGATTCTTCCACTCCATTATCATGGGATGTATTCCCGCTATTTAGGTCTTTTAAAATTTCTTCCAATAATGTGTTGTAGTTTGCAGTGTACAAGTCTGGCATTTGTTTTTTAAAATTTATTCCTAAGAATTTTGTTCTTTCTGATGTTATTGAAAATAAAATTGTTTTTTAAGTTTCATTTTCAGAGTGTTTATTGTTAGTGTATAGAAATACAGTTGATTTTCCTATATCGATCTTGTATCCTGCAACCTTGCTGAATTTGTTCCTAATACTTTTTTGATCTGTAGCTTTTACTCTGTGTGACCTGCTACAAAATATTAAAAAACCGAAGTTACTTAATAATCCTCTTTTAATGCTTTAGAATAATAAAATAATTTAAATTTCATTTTAATTGATATCCCAATTCAAACTCAAATTATTTGGACTAAATTATTATTTTTTCATCCAAAACTACTGTTCAGAACATTGCATCTTGTAGTGCAAAAATAAAACATCTCTCTTCCCTAAAATGAAAAATGTGTTTTGTCTTAGTTTTTACTTATGAATGACACTTATTCAGTTTCGCTGTTCAGTAATGGTTGATACATCAGATTTATATTTTACGTAATAACTAAAGGTGGGAAGCCACCACTATGCCACCTTATTTAGCCATAGCTACTTTGCTTTTGTAGTCAGGTCACTGTTCAAAAACCATAAACAAGCAGCGTCTGTTTATTGTTAAAGGTCAAGAGTAGCAGCTGTGGGGTTCCTCCTCTCCCTGATAGAATGGAACTATAGAAGCATGTATGTTTAAAATGTGAATGTACAAAATACTGTACAGAAATCTTGGATTACATGTCCCTGGATCATCATTGGTTGTCCCATTCATTCACTAGATCAAGTGAATTTTTGGATGAGTTCTGGTCGGTTCCCTGACATAACCATCTTTTCTGTTTAAAAACAAACAAACGAACAAACACACCAGAAAAGCGTCTGGTTGAATTGGAGAAAGATGCAAAAAGCAAGTTAAAACACTTAACAGAGACTTGACATTTATTGTGCAATTTCATCTCCAACAGAACATGTGGCATTCTAGAGGTATATGAGGTAATAAAATCAATACTCCAGTTAGAACACCTGAAATAATTGGCTCTAGTAACAAATGTTTCTTATAATTAAAAATATTGAATGTTTAGAAAACTCTTATAACATTTTAAGTTCCTAAAAGAAAAGTGCCTAACACTTAAAAAACAACTTACTCTTCTATATAAATTGTTCACAGAAAATCTTGCTATTCTATATTACACTATGCATTTATAGTTTTATTAACATACCTCTGGTGGGTTTTAACTCTACACAGTACAATCAAATAGAAATTATTCATAGAGAATCAACAAGACTTCAACAATAAAAATATTAGGATCAATGGATTTGTCACAGTTTCTCCACAAGTGTTCATCATAGAAAATAGAGTAAAGGCAAGTTGGCCCCAGTGTTAGGCTGCTACATGAAGTTCCAGAGAGGAGAGACACACAAGGGCAATGCTTAAATGGGGCAGGGTCGGACTAGACCAGGGACCTTGAAGGTTTCAGGACCCCTCTCATGGACTGGCATGCCCTATTCCTTAGAAACAAAGCCAGGCCCTGGTGGCCACGGCAAGCTCTTGAACTTAAACACAGCCAGAGATGTTAAAGCCACAACTACAGGAAAGAACAGATTACTGTATTTTCCTACAAAAACTTCACGACAGTTCTCACAGTGACATCATAGATTGAAACCCTCCCTTCCAAACCAGACCCATCAATTCTAAGGCTATGAATACAACAAATGTGAAAAGTGAATGGACATTGGCTCTGATGTCCAGTGCCATTTCTACCATCTAGCCGTTCCCAAAGACCATCACGTCACTGAGTTCAAAGTTTTGCTTTTATATCCCTGCGTTTTTGTACTGGGAACCTATGACAGAAATGTGAACAAATTTTAATTTATTCACTACCTCAATTAAACAACAAATCCATTCCAAAGTGTTTAAGGGGTTTGAGAACCTTAACTACTAGGGAAAACTGAACTAGTCATTCTGCTTACTAAACCCAAAGATTTCCTCTTATTAGCTGAGTACCTTGGGCAGTGTCCTTATCAATAAAATGGGGTGGTAACAATAACACCCTAGAGGGTGGTTGTGAGGATTAAAATGAGAGGATGCATTAAAGTGCTTACCAAAGTACCTGGGGCACAAGGGCTCAACGTATATAAGCTATAGCTATTGTTATTGTTGGGGGTTTTGAATGGGCCAATGTGCACAAGACCCATCTGGCTACTTGTAATGGGCCAATGTGCACAAGACCCATTATTCTGAGAATGAACAGGCTTTTGAATAAGTCATCTTAGCAGATGAATTTTCACTGTAATTTGGGGAATTGTGATTCAGTGAAAACCTAGCCTGTATATTAGCCAGCTATGGATGGTCAGGAGGAAATTTAATCTGGTTATTTTTACCACAAAGATTTGGTAATTTAGTGCTTTCAAGAGCCAAGCTTACCGAGCTGGTCATTAGATGAGTGAAGTCCAGACCTCTCAATGTTTCTTGCAACTGAATACACTGTGGAGGGTAAAAGTGGTCTCTAACGTGTAAACATATCCGTTATAGTTTTGAATGTTAATTAGGAGGCAAGTTTTGGTGAGTTATTATTTTTGCACTCCATGCTGTCTGGTATCAATTCTTCACTCTCCTCTAAATAATAACACAAATAGAAGTGATGCCACTGGCTCATAAAATGTAAGTAACTGCGGAGGGCCATCAACTGGGTGACATTTTTCTACATTATTCAAGTGAAGTGGTTATTTTTATCCAGTACTTACACGACTGAAAGAAGCCATCACTATGTTTACAAAAATATATCATAATGATACATACTGCTGTTTAGACACATTTACACTAGAGTTCTGACTCAAGCATCCTATTTGACATGTTTTGCCAAGCAGTTTTGGCAAGTGTCACCACATTAAACACGCACCAGCAAGGCTTGCACCATATGTGCAAAATCACTTTCTATTACATTTCTAAAAACTGGTATATAAGAGCTGTCAAAAATTACAAACAGCTGTACTGTGAAATGAGAAAAGTTTAAATCTTTTTTAAAACGAAGTTATCCAAGAATGAGACTTTTTAAAATGATAGAAATCGAAGAAAAACTAAGGAGGTAGTCAGTGGGTATCAGGTTTAGGTTTTAGAGTACACACTGAATGACAGAATTCACATGAGGGCAACGTACGTTTGCTTTCCGGAAAACAGTGCATGCTTCATCCTACTTCATGCTCCATCCGTTTTCTGATAGCAACAGGAGGTCAAGCCATTAAAGGTGGCGGGAAAATGTAGACATCACGAACTTGTAGATTCCCAAGTTTGTATTATTGTCTAGATTTTTGGAAAACATCTGATATTACAAGAATATACTGGACTTAACCATTCTTTCGATATCTGACACACGGAGGAGCTGGATCAAATAAGATATTGAGTAATTTATATCGCCTTACAATCCTGGTGAACAATTCTCTCGGGTCAATGTGTTTATGACTGATGAAGGGCTAAGGAAGATCCAGGATATAAAATGACCCACTTGCCCTACAGCTATGAAGTAGCCACATGTATAACATATCTTCCAATTCCCCTACCAAAGGAGATGATGGCTATTTCCAGCAAATGCTCTAATACTATCCTCTCCGTTCCTAGCGAAGCCTTATGAAACATAAATGGTGACAGTAGCCTCAGTGCTCTGGTGGAAATTCTCAACCAAGAGAGTGGAGCCTGGGTTCAGGGCTGAATATTTTCAATTGACAGTTTTTCTCCAAAGCATTTAATACTGAGGTTAAACCATGAGATTGTGAATGGTGGACCTTCAAAAGAGACCGTGAGAAGTGGGAGCTTAGTAACTGCTCGCAGAATATGACGCAACCCCCCACCCCAACTCCCGGTTCCTGGCCTACATCCCCCAAACAGATCACTGAAGGGTTATGCTGGGCCAAGTGGAACTGCACTTGGCGTTCCATTCACTGGGAAAGCAGGCATGCTCTTTGTGATATGACTTTAATTTGGGAAATCTCAGGACACATCAAGACACTGTCAACTGAGAGTAGGTATGGTTCCCTTGATAGATGGGATTATGAACCATGCCCAGTCACTGACAAAATACCAAATTTGGTCTGTGGTGTCAGGCCAGACCTATGACCTTTTCTCTCACCAATGAGGTGGAGCAAAGCGGCATCCTGAGCTGTTTTAATTCAATCTATGTTATTCCAATGCTAAAATGGCTCAGGGAAGCTGCTAAAAGCTGACATGAGTATGAATGTCTCCTCAAGAGAGCAATTTGTCCAACTGCCAGACAAAGATGTAGAAGATCAAATCAAAAAAATATACAGGCCTCCAGGTCTCCAAAGAGATCAACGGAAAGGCTGACCGAGCAGCGACAGCATCCAATCTTCTCACTGGTGAGCTTTTAACCTTGCTACAGAGGCTGCGATGGCCTTACCAAAAAAATAAGTGAACGATCCTTGCAAACCCTGATGTGAAAATCAGGTGACCATGCAGGCAACCACCACAAGCCAGGTAATACACCAGCCTTAAAGGGGAAGTGCAAATAGCAGCATGTGACATGGACTAAGGAGAGGACAAAGCAGAACAGCCGAGCAGATACTGTGTCACAGCCCAAGGGCCACTGGTGCCCGGGTCAGGCGGTGGGTTCGGCTAAAGGAATACAGCAACGACATCAACGGTGAAGAGTGGAATGGAACGTCTGACTGGGGACAGGGGATCGTAGGTCCTAGACCCAGGAGAGGCGTTAGAACTGGCCGTGTGATGCTAAGTCAGTCATCTTTCTGGGCCTGGATCGCTCACGTGCGTAAGAGATGACCAGTGTGCAGCTCTGAACATTTTAGAATTTGTGAAGTATTGGAAAACAGCTGATAGAGAGATAATTCACCTGAAAATAGGGGTGGGAGGGAGAGACCAGGTGTACCTTCGAGCAAAGGCTGGTGCGACCACGGGCCTTGAGGGGCAGAGCCTCCTGACCCCAGGAGCCTTCTCAGGGGATGATAACAGGAGTGGAGCAAGCACTTGTCTTAAGGATGCCGACCTGTAAGGCTATGGAGACTGAATGCAGAAATGCTCCGTCACCACCTTCCGTGAAGATCAGCCCAACACTCGGCTCCATGATGACGCGTAGATGTGAACGTGTGTGGAATTCGCAAGCTTTCAGGGAAACGATAGGAATTGGAAGTTCTTTTGTTTTTTTTTAAGGCAGTGGTCAAATATTGCTGCTATAGAACAAAAAAGGACAGTGAACTCAGCAGTAAGGATAACTAAAGTCCAATGCAAAGAAAGGAAAAGTAAGATGGAAAGACAGGTGAGATTATGGTGGTATTTTTCTCCTGGCAAAGATTTCACGTCACCAAAGATTCTTATAAGATATTGACTTCTAGACCTTGAAAACGCCTCAGGGAGTATCTTTCTTCCTCGGAGAGCCAAAGATACTAGTCTCATCGTTCCCAGAAGCACCGCATTTGCCCTTATCTTTTCCTTTACCTGCAAATTTTAGCTTAAGTTGCTCCAAAACAGGATTGAAATATTAGTTCTCCCCATACCATTTAACAGATCTGACAAATGACCATCTCTATAAACAAACTTTTCAGCAGGCGAAACTAATAATCGTAACAAAAGCTAAACAAGGACCTATTGCTAGGGTCATGCACAGAGTTGATGCTAATTATAGAAGATAAAGGGTAATTTATTATTTTACTTTGTCAAAAGGTGGCAAAAAACCCTCTTTCTGCATGGATGCTCATAAACTTGAAATGAATTTCCAACCCATTCTCAAAACCCTTAGTCATGTTTGTAGATGACATTAGCAGCCTTCACTAACAGCTGCCCATTTAGCCCTCGACTCTAGAAAGAATGCAGACATCTGGATTAGGCTGATAAAGGAAGCCTCCCCTCCCACCCAAACCCGAAGCACTCAGAAAGATTCTAGCATCTCTAGAGCATCTGCGGATAAGAAATGGTTCCAAAGACATTACTACTAACTTCGCAGATGATGCTCAACATATTAAACCGGGGAAAGTGGGTGGGAGTGGTCACCGCTAACTCAGCCAGAGCCAGTAGTTCAGGGGGATACTGGCGGGAAGGAGGCACACAGCAGTTGGGATGAAACATTTCCATCGGTGACAACAAGAAACAAGATTTATGCAAATTCTGAAGATCAACTCAGCACAAAAAGACCCTCAAATTTCTGAGAAATTACAGACAAGCCCATTGCATAGTTGTCAGAATGGCCTTGAAGCTGTGTGTATACAATTCCAGAACATCTGGTCAATTCAGTGAATCCCATCAGTCACATCACTCTGTCTGGTCCTCAGTGCACCAAACAACTAGCTGACTGAGATGCTCATTGTTCAACCCAGCGCTTTGGCATCGTGTCAACAAAGCCCGATTTAAGGCTATGGAAACTGTGAACTTACAAAATCGAGCATCTGAAAATGGTTTTGAATCTTTGGATGTTTCTTGACTGATACCATGAAAACTATTACTGTTTGTTAACTTCAGAGATCATATAGTGCCTTCCTGATCAACACAGGAGAAATTCTTTTGTGTGGTAAACATAACAGCTGACTTCCAATTAATCACTGTCTAGAGGTGGCTTCTGATCTCTGGTTTCTTTTTAGTAACAGGCTCTGTCAATGTTAGACACAGCATGCAATGTCACCTATCTTATGTCTTTGCTGAGAAGTATAAATTCAAGTCTTTGGAAAACATAAAGACAACTTATTTGAATTAAATAAAGAGAATGCTTGTTCCTTGTCCCTTAGGATAACGCCATGTCTCTACCTTCCCCCATTGGCAGGGACACTAATCCAATCTCTGTGGGGACCAGCTCTGCTCAGGAAACAGAGCTTACTTGAAGATTTCGGACAGGTGACCAGGAGCTCACCTCTCTTTTTTCACCCTCACCGTCTAACTAGTCATCATTTAAAATCAATTGTCATTTTTTCTTTGTATAATGTAATACTCTGAAAATCTCTGTAGGCTCCATAGACTTCCCAAACAACCCTAAAATGGGTTTGTACTAGGAACTGTGGCAGTAGGTCAAGAGTTAAGGTTCAGGATGTGTAAACCTTTAACTCCGTTAGGATGTGACAGAGTGACATGCTCTGGATTCTAAAGTGATGGTAACAAAACATTCACAACTGGAACTCTTGAGAGGACCGGCTGCTAGTGTGGAAACATTCTGTCCACTAATCACCAGACCCATCCTGGGAATTTTTACTGAAGACTTCATCCTGGGAAGCCTGGTGATCGATCCCTTCATAAAAGGAGCCTCCGTTGTGCAGGAAAGTCCCCACTGCCCGCCCCTGCCGAGCGTGACCCACAGCGTCACTGAACACTTTGTTTATCTGCTCCTCCGAGGGCATCCACCAGTCGGGGTTGGAGGTACAGTGCATCCTAATGAATTCTGTAGGAATACACACAACAGTAAAAAAAAAAAAAAGAGAGAGAAAAACAGCTGGTTTTTGCAGCGAATTATAGGAAGGCTGCTTAAACTTTAACAGAAGCTCTATAAGAAAAGCTTTATGGGACATCCGATGTAATGCCATGATGATGTCACTTATTAGACCCAACTTACGCCATACACATTTTCTACTCAGGTGCAAAAGTAAAAATTACATAAGTGAGAGTGATTCCCTTTAAGGCACGATTGCTATGAAAGGTAAATTTGAGTTGTGAGGCGTGGTATGCACCATGCTTGGTAAAAAAAAAAGTTAAGAGTACATTTCAAAACCCTGTTGTTAACATGCTCGCATTTTTAGAATGTTAACTATCTCCAGAAGCACAGCAAATATCATCAGATGGTATTCTTTAACCAGCTACTGATGTGTAGATTAAGTGCAAAAAAATAAAATCTCAATGAATAAGAAATTGCCTAAGTTTTGGTTCAGGTTTTCACATTCTTAAAATGCTACTACAGGCTATACTTTATTTCTCTAATTGTGATATCTATAAGTGTACTGACAAATATTTTTTAGATGACTTTTCCTCTAAATATTTAATATCACCAGAAAGCAATTAGCATGCCTGGAAGAAAGAATATACAAAAAGTAGCCCAGACTCCAATGAAACAAACTTGGCCTCCCTTGGGTTGAGCTCACATTAACCCTTCCTCTACTTTCTCAGGGAGTCAGGGGACATGTATAGTTCCTACACAGCTATTTTTTTTTTTTTTTTTTTTTTTTTTGCGGTACGCGGGCCCCTCACTGCTGTGGCCTCTCCCGTTGCGGAGCACAGGCTCCGGACGCGCAGGCTCAGCGGCCATGGCTCACGGGCCCAGCCGCTCCGCGGCACGTGGGATCCTCCCGGACCGGGGCACGAACCCGTGTCCCCTGCATCCGCAGGCGGACTCCCAACCACTGCGCCACCAGGGAAGCCCCTACACAGCTATTTTAATATGGACATCTGTAAACTGAAATGGAAAAAGTTCGACTGAAATGAGCATTCTGGGAAAAGTTCTAAGTCAAACTGTGCTTTTTTTCACAGTTGACTGGAAGTTCAAGGTGACTGCCATTTACACACCATTTCTTCGCCAGCACTGCTCCCTCTACAAGACAATGGTTCTGGTTGTAGGACTGGATTTGTCTGAAATTTATTTGTGAAATCCCGACCCTATTTGCCCATGAAAGCTGATGCTTTTAAGTACCTGGACCCGAAAAATCCCATGAACTGAACTGTGCCCATCTTAGCAGAGACGCAGGGGCATCCCCTTCAACTCCATGCCTGAGTTGAGAGACTTGTTCACCTCGCCTAAGTCCCAGCCCTAGTGGCCCTCCTGGGGGACACAACTGTGTTTATTCAGCTCCTCGCCCTGCAAAACTGTCAGGAACCAGATGGCCTATGCTGGGCTACAGGCCTAGGAAACACCGAAGGATGCTTTTCAAACCTAGGTCGTGGTCATTATAATGCTGAGCAGAGAGAAAGGAGGTATTCTGGGACCACGAGTGCTCAAATATCTAGTCCTCTCCCTATTATTTTCCTTGCATTCACGTCTATTCATTATGTCCTCAAATCATCTCCAGCCAGGCTATCAACTCCAGAATTCAGGCATTCTGTTTTCTCTTCCTCTGTCTTCTTCAGGTTCCCTACCTCATGTGTTCAGGAAGTATTCAATAGCTGTTTAAGTAGTTTCTCCCTCTCCAGATTCCCCACTCTCATATGAACACAGAGAAATGAAAGACTCCAGGTATCTACGAGAGGAAGTCAAGGCTCACTGCTGAGGATGCGGCAGCCCCGTCCCTCTAAGAACTGCTGCTCTGTGACACCTCCCTCCCCCTCCCCCTCCTCAGTGCCCGCTGCTGCAACAGGACTTCCCCTAACATTGTGCCAGACTACTACAGGCTAAAAGCAGAGCTCATTCTGTTACCCGGATAGGAAGCGTCCTCACATCACTGACCCCCCTTCCTTCCGGGGTCAAACCACCCTGGGGACAGGCCAGCCTAGAATCTGATTTCATTCCCCGAAGCACCCTGCTTTCCACCCCTCAAGTGTCCGACTGTCTGAGGCTTCCTTGGCCATTGTAATCTTGCAGACCACAAGGGTGTCCACCCTGAGAGTCAGCAAGCATAAACCTGCAGGAGGGGAATCCCATTTAGGTCACAGGAAGGCCCCAGGATTTCAGCCTCTGGGACAGACATAAACGCTCTAACCGGCCGCCCCTGACACAATCAGCAGTTCTTTCCTATGCATTCTCCACCCATGGGCGGGTGGAAGCCTGTGCGTCCTGCCCAGCTCTCCCTGCTGGAGAGTGCACATTCTGGTCAGGCAGCCTGGGCTGCATCTGTGTCACAGTGGGTCCCGCAGCACTGACACTAGTGCTTTGAGACGTATATTAATCCCTCAGTTTCACTGACTTGCTTGTTAAAATATAAATTGTTTAACAAGGACTTCCGGAAAGGGATACCTTAGTGGGGCCCCTTATCCTGATTCCCTTGTAAGCCTCAGGGCAACTTCCAGAGTACTCGCGGAGCGGGCTCTCAGGACAGCTCCCAAGCTCACCGCTGCCTCTGCTGCCTCCGTCTGCTCTGACGATGCTGGGGAATAGAGGAAACTATGGCTAGTTTGCTAAGACAGCCCCTGGAAATTTCCATTACCCAGTCACTCTGAGTAAGTAGAATTTTCAGACTGGCCAACAGGGGGTGCTCCAGCATACCTGTGCTGAGTTAATGCTGGTGTTTTCATTCTAGGTGGTTTTCTCAAGTCTAGGCCACCAGCCTCAATCACCTGGGGTGGTCGTGAGGTGCAGTAACGCGTGCCTCCCCTGTCTTCACGCCAGACCCGCTGAATCAGAAGTTCAGGGTGGGTCTGGGGATCTCCGCTACTAACAAATACTACACAGGCACCTTAGGCACGCTGACAGTCCCTGTGGGCAGGCCCAGAGGGGTGCAGGAGTGAGTGTCCCTTCTGATGACTAAGGCCTTATCAGTGATAAGGTTTTTCAGTGTGATTTCTTCACCAGGAAATATTTTGATCCCTGTCCAGAGTAAATCTTTATTGTCTTTCCAACCAATAAGATCACTCTTGGACTGTATAGGTTAACATTGGAGCTATTTGCAGTGGATTTTTCAGGTGTGAATGCGCTTTTGTTGGCACTACAATGTTTCCACTTGTCTGTGTTTATTCATTTGCACCCACTGAATCAACCGTATACACCTCCTTACCCTCTGCCTGGCCTATCCGTAGTGTGGATCAGCTGCAAAGTCATCAGCTGTTAATGCTGAGGAAATGGTATTATCTGAGTAGTATTTTTTAATACAGAAACTTTAAAAAAACCGAACAGAATAAAATCTGAGTGGGCGAGAAATACTTTAGGCCTAAGGAAAACTGATTCTAAATAAATTTAAGGAGTTGGGCCAAGTATTCTTGAGAAGGTAGCTAGATTGGGGGAGGGCGTCATGGGCCGCAAATGAAATTGGGATAATTTTTGAGGTTCCTCGGCTTCCTTTCCTCTGTGCTTTCCCCAGTGCTCCAGCTTTGCTGGAGGTCGCCTTCCCGGGCGGCAAAGGAAATCTGAACTTAAAGCGTGAAACATGAAGTGCTATGCAGTGCTACGTGCCATTAAGTGCTAAAGCAAACGGAGAAGTTTTAAAGGACTTCTTGATACCAAGGAGATGGGCCACATGAAGCCTATAACGTCTCAGCGGAAAGAAACCAAAATACAGTAAAGGCTGAACACTTGCACGGGGGAGCCACAGCCAATGCGGTGAAATGAGATCACAGATGGACACTGAGTGGAAGGATGCAGTACCTCGGAGGCATGTTACTTTAACTGGATCCAGAGGGCGTCTTTCAGGACCTGTCTCTCCTGACTGCACTGACCTTTTCCTTTTCCCAAGGCCGCATGAGTACTTAAGCTCATCGGTTGTGAAAACAAATCTGATGAGGTATCGAAGGAGCCGCCTCCCGTCTTTCTTTGAAGAATTTACAGCCTCGTCCCACTGTTTGCTCGTTATGTAGACAGGATAGTTGTTCAACAGCTGCTTGCTCCCCTGGAAAAGCGAAATATTTTCTCATTACCTACCTGGCCGGCCAGCCAGCCAGCAGCCCAGGCGATCTCCATTTCAAAGGCAAACATGCTTTTTAACCAAGTGGCTATACTGACAATGAACCAGGTACTGAAGAGCACAAGTAATTGCTCACACTCAGAACGGGGCACTTTTCAAATTACATTTGCATTTTCTATAACAAGAGCCAATGAGGTATAATGAACACCTTTGAAAGAGGAGCTATTTATAACTTGCATTTTAACAGGTAGGTTAAAATGTGTCAAGATCCAATGACAGGGAACACTATTTAAATATAACCTGTAACTTTCCTTTTCAATCTATTAAAATATGCAAAAATGACTTTGAAGAGTGTGATAAAACAGGTCTCTTCATCCTTTGGTTGGCGGTTAAGTACTTTTAGAAATGATGCTGGTGGGCTACTTCCATAAGGTATTTTTTTGTGTTTCATGCACCTAATATCTGATAGCCATTGTATTTCAGTGGAAACATTAAACAGTGAATTTTAAAGAGGGGGCATTGTGGAAACAAACAAAAATCACTAATAATAATGCAAAACAAGTTTTCTCAAATTATAGCTTCTGCAAATGCCACTATGTCAACTCAAAATTTTTCTTACTTTGCACCTTCATAATTTATGTCTGCTATAAAATTCCCAGGCTAAATAGTTGCACTGGGACTAATTACAGGAATTTCTGTAACATTTATAAGCCATGTTTAAGTCAATCGCACCTACACGACCATTATTTTAGCTCTGGTTGTCCATAAAATTCTACAGTCCAGGGCAAATTAATTAACCCATGATCTCAGCTTTAATGTACTTCTTCCCCAGTAATTAAGGTGTACAAAATAAAGAAGGGAAACTCACTCAGTTTTACAACTCTGCAAATTTACTACAGGTTATAAATTTGGCACTATTTGGAACTGATAGGTTTTAATTTAAAAAAGTGCTCTGTTCAGTTAAGCTCTGAGAAGGGCAAATGGTTTAGGAGCCAACAGGAAAGAAAGAGGCAGCAGGTATGGCCATGAAACTGTGACTGAATTATACCCATGGAAACTCATCACTGCAGCATTCATACTCCCTTGAAATAGCAGGAGTGTGACTTTGTGTCCTTTTTAAGGGAAGCAGCTGAGGGAGGTGGTTTGTGGTTTGAATTTAGAGTCAGCCTGGGTTTGAACTAAATCTCGGTTCTGGGTTTTATTTGTTGTTTCTTGAGCAAATTACTTTAACTTGTTGGACCAAAGTTTCCCCATCTATAACACAGGAAGAACTAAATTATCATGGGTTTAAAATACGAGTACTTGGGAGCATAAACCAACCCTTGGCTCTGTGTACTACGTGTGATCAAAAGATGGGCAGGAGCCCAGAGGTTCCGAAGGGTCCTTCAGCCCAGGCTGCTGTTTCACGGCAGGAGGGGAGAGATGGAGGGACGACTGGAGTGACGGGCCGTGCCGATGGAGAAGTGAGGATGAGAGATGTAAAACCAAGTTGGTCAGGCAACCAATCCACTGAGCCAGGGTACGGGGGACTGAGGAGTGAAGATGATTCCCAGGTGCAACGGGGGTGTCCTCCACAAAGATAAGGAACAGAAGGTTATGGCTGGGGGGAGGAGGAGGCAGATAGCAAGGAAGAACAGTGCCTGACATATACTAGGTGCAATGAACATCCATCGGGTGGGTGACTGATGCAGTAAATACTACCGCGGCTGGCACGGAGCAGACACTCAACACCGGTGGCTACAATGAAGAGCTCTTAATTTTCTTTTTTTGCGGTATGCAGGCCTCCCACTGTCGTGGCCTCTCCCGTTGCAGAGCACAGGCTCCGGACGCGCAGGCCCAGCGGCCATGGCTCACAGGCCCAGCCGCTCTGCGGCATGTGGGATCTCCCCGGACCGGGGCACGAACCCGCGTCCCCTGAATCGGCAGGCGGACTCTCAACCACTGCGTCACCAGGGAAGCCCCGCTGTATGTTTTAAAAACAGCTTTCCCTCGGGTGTGTGAGCTCATCTGGCAAGCCAGAATGCCCGCGGCTGTTTGGCCAAGAAGGTTAAATCCGCTCCCAAAGTCTCACAAGTCAAAAGGCACAGCTGGGAACCCTGTCCCCAAATTCAGAGTTGCCCCTAAAACCAGAGCTGAGGCTATTTCAAGATGGGAGGTGCTTGAGATGAGAGAGCTGGCAATCCAGGGAAGGTGCCCTCTCCAAGCTTGAAAGCATCCACTCCTGCAGAAGAGCTCAACAGCCCTTCCAAAATGTAGAAATACCATTTGGAGGCCATTTTCAAGAAATAAAGAAAGGGAAGGAGGCAGAGAGGAAGGAAGGAAGGAAGGAAGAAGGAGAAAGAGAGAAAGTCATTTATAGCCCCAAACAACTCACACTGCTCTGTGCTGTGGATGAGGTTACCCATGCTGTTTCAGCACAGCTAAGAGAAATCAAATATGATTAAATAATACTACTGAGAAGGGATACTTTATGGAGGATGGAGGGAGAATCAAAGGAGGGCTGATTTTCAGGGTGGGAAGACTTGGAACACACACTGGCTCTGCCTGAGGGAACGACAGGTGGGTTCTCTGTGCCAAAAGAATGGGGGGAGACTTGCCCGCAGGATTTAAACTATTTCTTTTTCTCCCCCTCAGAGTACAGAGCTGAATCTTCACGATGCATGATCTTTCTCCACAGGATATATACTCACCCATAAACCTCAGAGTCAAACATATATTTTGCTAGCCAATCTGTTCTGGTATATATCTACATGGGTAAACCACCAGGATGCTTCATCTTAAGGAAATTCCACATGGAATGAGACCTACCTCGGCCGGCTGGTCGGCTGGCTGTGGGACCACAAGCTGGTTGTAGTGCTGAAGCAATGTCTTCAGGTAGTCTAAAACCGTCTGGCAGGGCACTGGGTAGAAGAGATTGCAACAATTGCACATTAGCTATTTTGTGCTGGGAAAATAAAAAGCTTTAAGGTTTAAAAAGATTTTTGATGCAAACTTCTAAAAAAAAAGACTCATTTTCTAAAGGAAATAGAATCTTCTCTCATTTGACATCTGTAGTTATTTCAGTTTGTAAATATAGAACAGATGCTATGGTTCGGGGAGAATTTTTAGGCTCAGCACAGCTCACTGAAAACTTTTAAGTCAAACCTACTCTAAGATGAATTTGGGTTAGTAATAGTGATATCACACTGAACAACTCACAGAAGAGACGTGTCTTCTTTGACTCAAGTTGGAACATTAGCACCCGACGGTACTTTTTAAAATTAAAGTACTGAAAACTAATGTTTCACTGGTTTTGGATCAATGATATAATGTTCATTTGTAGTGCCATTCGTTCCTAGTTCTTCAGTAAAGCAGTAAGCCATGCACTTTAGACCTGCTTCCTGACACAGACACATGTAGTTTTTCTGGTAAGTGTCTCACTCCTCCCCTCTCCAGAAACTCACCTGATCTGGTCCAATTCAGATTCGGTTATTATGTATTTCATTAACTGTTACACTATATTTTGTGAGGCACAGTCTTACAGAATCACTGAATAATCACAATAAAACGGAACAGATGTTAACCCAACATAGAGTCTGACATTTTTTTTGTACCATTGCATAGATAATTCTTATATTTTAAGATTTATATTAGAGCCCTTTCCAGAGTATTAACTGATGGCTTTTAAAGGTCTTGGTAACTTAGTAAATAACCTAACGGATACGAATTATTGCCATCATCTGTCTTGGCTGTGTGTTTTCTTAAGATGTTTTTGTCACATTGAAGAAAATAATAAATATTTAACCTAAACCCTAATTTTAAAGTATCACCACTGAGCCTTCTTCACTTCATTTTTCTCAGCACTTTTTTGAGAGCAAACTGAAATTATCTTTATCTCCTGCTAACAGCTCTGGGTTTTTCAGGTGACATCACATTGCAACATAAATCAAAAACTACATCGCCATCCTTTTGAAGAATTTGAATGATAAGAAGTAGAAGTAGGTTAGGAAATTCTTCTTCTTGCCAAAAAATATTTTCTTAAATAACATCCTTATAGACTTGTGTCTTACAGACCTGTGTCATAGGTCACTCTTGTATAGTCATTTGAATATATTCTTCAAATTAAAGAAGCAGTTTCAGGACAACCGTAAGATTGTGCCTTCAACAAAAAGAAGGCACGTGTGTATCAGTTTGAAGTAGGACTTTTATTAAACCAAAGTTTAATAAAACCTGTCAAGTACCTCTAATTTCATCATCCTATTAAAAGACTAACCCACTTTAGAGCTCACCCTGATGTAACTAAACCCTTTGTTTTATTTATAATTCGGCCAGACCTTGCCCAAGTTCCTTTTAAGGGGCGCACTTACTGGCCAACAGTTCTATGTTCTGACAGACACTTTCACCCTGGGTATGGCTGAGTAGAGACTCTGAGTCACTGAGAGCTAGAAAATCCACTTTCTAAACCACACCACTTCTGCTAGGGTATGCAGTGTTCACCAAAAAGTCTGAGCAAGTTAACTGAATGACAAACAAGAATTTCCCACATTACTAGAGTTCCACAAACAAACAGTCTAACCCACTTTGCTCTCAGTGAGTGAGAATGTATCTTCTGGCAATGGGCACGGATTACAGGAGAAAAGCAGAAGCCTTGAGAAGCTAACGGAGACAGGAAACAAGTTTGCTGTTGAGTTCTGGCTTTTCATTAACTGTGTGGCCTCTGGGACTCCATTTAACTTCTGTGCGTGCGTCCCTTCTACACATTGCTGAAAAGAAGGATCTCGGCAGCAGCAATGCAACTGTGTATACGTCACTGCTTTTCCAAGTGACATGTGAGAGGTATTACTCTGAATTTAGTTTGGAAGTTTTAGTAAAATTTGTAAATACTCACTGACTAAGATTTGAACGAAACTTCTTCTGATACTTTATCCATACTTTACATTTGTTCAGGGAAAAAGTGTTTAAGTGAAGCACAAAAACGCTTACAAAACTGAATATTCAGTGTGACCTCAACCATGTTAAAAATAATTATGTGCACAGAGAAGAGACTGGAAAGAAATAAACCAAAGTGTTAATAATTTAAAATGATTATATTTTGGTAACAGAATTAGGGCAGTTATTATTACCTTTATCCTTTATCATCCTTGTAAAAACCAGTTTAAAAAAAGTTCTACAGCGGGCATGGATTATAACTACTTAGAAGTTGTTTGAAGAATGTCTACATGACTGTCATCTCCCCTTCCTTTGCTATATATGACCTTCAGTGTTGCCTGTGTAGCCCTGGAAGGGCTTGGAGGACGACTCTCCCATCCCTACACCCCCAGTATTTAGGCAGCAGTGCTAAGCCCTGAGCGAGGCCGGCTGAGGCACATGCGCTGGAAGAAAGTGGAATTTCATGTGACTTTACTGGCTGTAAGGCTCTCCTGAAGGCAAGTGGGTCCTGTGGGTGGTATCTGGGCACAAGGCCGAAGGCCAGGAAGACTTAGCTACTCAATTGACTCTGCACAGTTGGCGGCTGTATTGTCTGGGAGACTCTTAAGTAAGGGCCTTCCAAGGAGAACTGCTCTGATTCTGTTTTTGCCTATATTAAGGGTGCTTGGGTCTCGAGTACCTAATTTTCCTGGCAGATCATTGCATTAACATCTTGATCAGTTTCTCTTCTTGTTCCTCAAGCATTATTTAATCTACTTTGCTATGTAATTGTTTTTTTTTTTTTAAGAAGATGTTGGGGGTAGGAGTTTATTAATTAATTTATTTTTGCCGTGTTGGGTCTTCGTTTCTGTGTGAGGCCTTTCTCTAGTTGTGGCAAGCAGGGGCCACTCTTCATCGCGGTGCGCGGGCCTCTCACTATCGCGGCGTCTCTTGTTGCGGAGCACAGGCTCCAGACGCGCAGGCTCAGTAGTTGTGGCTCACGGGCCTAGTTGCTCTGCGGCATGTGGGATCTTCCCAGACCAGGGCTCGAACCCGTGTCCCCTGCATTAGTAGGCAGATTCTCAACCACTGCGCCACCAGGGAAGCCCTATAATTGTTTTTTAAAGACTCAAAACATTTACCTCCAAGTATATCACATACAATTTTATAGGGAGATTGAAATTGTTTACTGTCCTCTGACGACCATGCCATCTGTGTGCTTATTTCAAGTGTCCCATTCATATCGTCTCCATAAAGTATAAGTTCCGCAATTGTAAATGTCTAGAAATAAACAATGAGCTTTAAGTGTTACTCAGCCTACAGACGCACGGTAATTCTCTTGATTATCACAATGTCCTGTCTCTGTTTAATTTAATTGATGTGTGTAGCTGCTACAACAGAACGTGCCTGACACTGGGCTGGGAATCGGGGTTATGAGGATGACTGTGACTTAGTCTCTATCCTCAAGGACCTTACACAGCCTGCCTCTCCTCGTATCAAGACCCCAGAAGAGACAGACACACAGAGAGTAAAAACTGGCCCTGATACAGACTTCAACAGAAGCAAGTATTATGTACGACAGCAAGTGGTTAATTCTGCCGGGAAACTGGGGGAGGCCTTGTTATGGACAGGTGTCGCCTGACCTGGGTACTGATGGCTGAAGAGGAGT
The DNA here is from genome assembly GCF_003676395.1 of Aethalodelphis obliquidens. Classification (NCBI taxonomy): domain Eukaryota; kingdom Metazoa; phylum Chordata; class Mammalia; order Artiodactyla; family Delphinidae; genus Aethalodelphis; species Aethalodelphis obliquidens. Next base: position 9,923,652 of record NW_020837950.1, on the reverse strand, counting down.
TTCTCGAGTGGGGAAAAGGAGGATATGTTGGAAGGACAGCAGGAGTTAAGGGAAGACCAGAAGCAAGGGCACAGCGGCTCAGGAATCACAAATTGTCCAGAGGGGTTGGAACACTCGGTGTATGGTGGGAACTGAGGGGCGAGTCTCCAAAAATGAACAGGAAGACTCAGGCAGTGAAGGATGTCACGTGCCACACTGAGGGGGCTGGAGTTTACTCCATGGGCCAATAGAGGCTTTTCAGCAGTGGGTGACGTGGGCCTTTTCAGTTGGCAGAGCCTGGCGTCTGGGGGAGTTGAGTGGCTATCGCAAGAGTCCATATGGTGAAACAGGCCTGGATGAAAGCAATGGGGAGAGGGGGGAGGACCCCATACCGGTGGGTATGTACGAGGTGGAATCCAGAGGAGAGGAGGCTGACATCAAGGAGGGAGAGAGATGGTTATGGATGGAACTGCGGCTCCCAACCTGGGTAACTAACTGAATGCTGACCTTTTTACAAGGTAAGACTACCATCAACAATCTGAGAAAACCACTTAAGATTTCTGTATGATCAGGCACAGGACCATGTCCCTGTTTCTTTTTTTTTTTTTGCGGTACGCGGGCCTCTCACTGTTGTGGCCTCTCCCGTCGCGGAGCGCAGACTCCGGACACGCAGGCTCAGTGGCCATGGCTCACGGGCCCAGCCGCTCCGTGGCATGTGGGATCTTCCTGGACTGGGGCACGAACCCGTGTCCCCTGCATCGGCAGGCGGACTCTCAACCACTGCGCCACCAGGGAAGCCCCCTGCCTCTCTGTTTCTTAAGGTTGCTCTTTGTTGAGTGCTTCCTGGAACACCTAGCAGGCACTCGGTTGCTACTTAATGAACTTAATACTTCCAGCATTCCAGTATTATTAACCTCACCTTACAGAAAGGGGAAACCGAGGCTCAGTATGGTTAAGTAAGTTGCCTAAAACCACAGATAGCAAGTGGCAGGAGCAGAAATCCAAACCCAGGTTTGACTCCAGGGCCATTTTCTTCAGCCCACGCTGTTCTGTGTCCCTCAGTCTCACAGCTACCGCCAATAGTCGTGCTGACTTCTACCAAATTCTGAGTAAAAGAACTCAATCCTTTATTGCTCCCTGTTCCTATCACTCGCTCTAGTTTTTTACTCAGAACATTCATTCTCCTTAGAACGCGCATGTTAAGCATGATCAATGTGTTTCTCGGGACCAGAAGTCGACCTGAGCCTTCTCCCACAGGCACTTCTGGGCACGTGGGCTGGAGGGTGGCACGAGCACGGGGGAGCACTGGCACTGCGACACCACTTACTCCAAGGGCTTTTTGTTCTTACAAAACTAGTTATCCAAAAACAGACACCGATTTATCTTTTTAAAATCTTCGTACATAGAATATCCTTACCTAGCACCAGCACTTTGTACGTAATCCAAGGTTAATTCTCTAGTTTGTAGCCTCCTGAGTTAGTACAGTTGATCCTCATTATTTGCAGGTTCTGGACCTGCAAATTTGTCTACTCGCTAAAATGTACTTGTAACGGTCAAATCTGTATTTGGGGTGCTCTTGCGGTTGCTGCGGACTTTGGCTGGTCACTGAGAAATCTGAATTTCTGGAATCACACACCCCCAGCTGAGGTTGAACAAGGTAACACTTGGCCTGCTCGTTTCAGCCCTCATACGATAACAAGGGTTCTTTTCATGTTCTGTTTAGTGCCATGGTTTTTGCATTTTTGTGCCTTTTCTGCTTGGTGATTTCGCTGTTTAAAAGGAGCCCCAAACGGAGAGTTGAAGTGGTGTCTAAGTGTTCCTGAGCGCAAGGCTGTGATGTGCTTCAAGGGGAAAATGCTGTTAGATAAGCTTTGTTCAGGCTTGAGTCACAGCGTTGCTGGCTGTGAATTCAGTGTTAACCAACTAATACTATATATTAAATAAGGGCTCGTTAAACAAAAACATACTTAAAACGGCGTTTTGTGATTGGCTGACGAAAATGTTGCAACCAGAGGCTCTCGGGAACCGAAGTCTGTATTTCCCCTCAGAGTAATAATGCCTTGCTGATTCAGTGCTCACAGCTTACAGAATAGAACGACTGTGAATAATGAGAATCGACTACATTTTGAGGGTGGAAGAGGGTAATAAACTAGCTCTGGAGTCAAGAGGCTTCGATTCTAATCTGAGGTCTGCCACAGACTTTACCTGTCCAGGTTGCAACCTCTTTGTCTGTAAAATGGGAATATTAATTTTTGTTTGGAGTTATGAAGATAAATTGAGATGATCATAAATGTACTTTTTAGAAAGTAGAAAGTTCTTTACTAATATCACAATAAGTGTATCTTCTCTATATTTGGCACTTAGAAAACTTCAAGGTTTTTTTTTTTTTTTTTTTGCGATACGCGGGCCTCTCACTGTTGTGGCCTCTCCCGTTGCGGAGCACAGGCTCCGGACGCGCAGGCTTAGCGGCCATGGGCTCACGGGCCCAGCCGCTCCGCGGCATGTGGGATCTTCCCGGACCGGGGCACGAACCCGTGTTCCCTGCATCGGCAGGCGGACTCTCAACCACTGCGCCACCAGGGGAGCCCTGGAAGTGATTTTTTAATTACCATACAGTATTTTATATTTCTAACACCCACATTTTATCATATTTTTAAATCTCTGAACTTGGTGTTCAAAGATAATTATAATGTGCAATTACGATTTGCAGTGTTTTTTCTTCTTCCTTAGTGGAACATAAAGTATTGGTGTGTCTTACATTCAATGGGGGCTTAAATTACATGAAATATGGTATTTTATACCCACCCTCCCTTATGAGTTCTCTTCACCCAGTGCTGACTGTAAGCTTTCTGAATAAATGTGACTACTCTAACCTGACATCTTCTCCATAGAGAAGTTTGCCCATCAAGATTCTTCTTCTTCTTTTTTTTTTTTTTAATGGTACGCGGGCCTCTCACTGTTGTGGCCTCTCTCGTTGCGAAGCACAGGCTCCAGACGCGCAGGCTCAGCGGCCATGGCTCACGGGCCCAGCCGCTCCGCGGCATGTGGGATCTTCCCGGACCGGGGCACGAACCTGTGTCCTCTGCATCGGCAGGCGGACTCTCAACCACTGCGCCACCAGGGAAGCCCTACCATTCTTCTTTTAATAACCTCTCAGCTCTTTGTATTCCTGACCCAAATGTCTTCCTTTTGTGACTTTTTCTTCTTTTAACCTATTTTCACTTTCTTTTAAAAAATTTAAACTTTTAAACAGACTTTCTATTTTCTAGTGTGATAATCTAATGCAAAAGAAAATGTGCTAATGCTATTTCCTGGGATAAAATATTTAATTGCCTATATATCTGCATATAACTCTGGAAAGTAAGTTAGACAGCACTTTCTAGAAGCCCCTTGTTTGCCTGTAGTTGATAATCAATAAGACTTCGTTGAATGTTTCACAAATAATACAATAAACAAAGGCCCTCTCGGGTGGTGCCAGAAAGAATACCCCTCCCCGGTCCCTCCTTTCGGTGAGGGCTGTCACCTTCCTTTCCCCCTTTTACAGCTTCCCAAGTGAAAGCATTTTTTCCTGTAGACTAATAGGCTCATTTCTTTTGAACTCTCAGTTCAAGAACTGCTCCCAGATATAAATGCTTTATTTAAGGGGGGGGAAAAAAAAGAAAGAAACTGGAATCTCAGAGTTGCTCAACAGCCTGACTCTGGAGAGAGAGGGAAGTGCCTGAGGAACACTGCCCCCAAACTGACCCACTGCAGGTGCTCCCATCACCTTGCTCACCTTATTTCCTCCGCTAACTGCTGCGCGCTCCTCTCCCCTTTGTACTCATCCACCCTGCTCGGCTGTAAGAAGAGTGATCGTACAACATACGGGCAGATTCTACAGGAAGAAAGCCCCAGGTCCTTCCATGGAAATGTATGGCCTCTAGGATAACAGAGGCCTACTGGGATCATTGGGAAGCACGGATACTGCTTAGGGAAAATCGATCCCAAATCTCACAGGAAAGTTACCGCTTGCAAAATATTCTTGTTACGTACAAAACCAGAGTATTATTGCTGTACTTTTCTTCATATGGATAAAAGTAACAGATTCCCCCTCGGCCCTGCCCACACGAAAGGCACAGCTCGTAGAATGCCAGAGTGGATTCCTGGGTGATCACCCACAGGCTGGTTTGCTGTTTAGCCAAAGATGGAGGTTGGGAGGTGAGGAGGGCAAGAGGGCAGTTATGTCTCTCTTTGATTCAAGTCTTTCATCTCAAGGGGCACTTTCAACCTGACGCCCAATACTAAGGTATCCCTAGGTAATGAATCCAGGAGTTAAGTAATCACAAATGGCTAATCTTTCCTGCATTTCACACTATTTTTTTTCTATTCATAATTGACAAACTGAGTCTCCTCTATATAGTTGAATTTCAGTATGGATTACTTAAAGCAATCATGGCTCTCCACATAGAATTGGTTCAAGTTCATGGAGGGGACTCTTTACAGTAACAGTGGTGGAATGTTTACAGTAACAGTGGTGATCATTAGCTTAATTTCAACAACTGTCATTCAATGTCTGACCATCAAGAGGACTCAAGAAATTGCAGCATTCTCGTCTTTCTGGGAAGCAGAGAAGGACAATGATTAGTGGCAGGCCAGCAATGAGTTATCCCTGACACAGACATTTCATCTGTACGGATTTAGGAAACAAGAGGTGGAGTGAACCCCAAATTTGCTTGGTAAGTTTACCAAGGACAGACGGCTCACCAAATATTAACGGTTAGGAATTAGGCAATAACACTCTGGACATTTGTGTCACCTGTCCTTGCACTCTGAAACTCTTCCCCACAGCTCTGAATGGCTGATGCAAGGATCTGCAGTTGGCTGATCTCCAGGACACTATCTTCTCCCCTAATGAAAGAGGAGTGGGGAGTAAGATGCAACATACCCTTTTGGCGGTAAAACCAATAGTTCACATAATTTATGAAACTGTGCAAGTTGTAAAATCCCAGCGTGTCAGCTGCACCCATATCTCTTTGACTTGGAGAAACCAGTAGCGCTCTGGTTCCACCGCATTCTTCTGGGTCCTGCCAGTCAGTCTCTCTGCTGCAGTCAGATCCGGCCTGGCAGGGACAACGCCAAGACTCTGCATCTAACCCCAGGGCTCAAATGTAACAACAGAGAATGGATTTCCTTCACCTCTTGCTTCTCTCCCACAACTGCACTCAATCTAATTCCGAAACGTTCTGAGCCAAACCTCAGCTCTATTTGGGCAATTCTCTTAAATGAAAGGACAGAAGGAAAATAAATTTCTGATTTGGCAATTCTAATATGCAAACGGGTAACTTTCTTCAACACTTCCTTCTTTTTACCTCAGCTGCCAAACTGGGTGGTGCAAAGACACCGAGTTAGGAAAAGACCGTAATTTCTATTTCTATTTATGGTTCAGCCTTAAAACTTTTAAATATGTTATGTATGCTTTATTTTGAACATATTAGTATGCAAGTATAGGTATGTAAATAACCAATGAATGTGTACATTGGTAGATACACGCTCAAAAATTTTTATCAATGGGCTGCATGATTAAAAAGGTCTTAATGTCTTTTATAAGCCACAGACATGCAGGAATGACCTCAAAGATATAGGCAAAATCAGGAGCTCTCCAAATAGGGGAAAAAATGGCTTTGCAACCCTGAGAAGATCTTGCCATAAAGATGACTTTACTACTCTGCAGATCTAGTGTCTCTGCGAGGCGGTACAATGCCTCGCGTTTAGCCAGGAGCACAACTAGTTTGCGACCAGCTTAATAACTGGTCTGTCTTTGAGATATTCCTTTTAGTTTACAGTTGCATATTAACTTTAAGGGGGAGTTTGCATGCTAAAAAGAGACCATGCCTATTGAAACTTAACAAGAAAGGGGAGAAGTTAGTGGAATAGAAGAGACCATTTGTTCTCTGAGCCCTGCCTCTGTAGTTATCATTTCATTTTAATTTCTCTCATGGACTAATAAAACACATATATCAAAGTCTTTAAAAATACAAAAGCCATTTTAAAGGAACAGGGTCACTTTTTGAAGAAAATTCAAGCTCACAGAACCTGGCCTATTTCAATCTCATTGCACTACATCTGGGAATCACTTTTGTATCAGTGGAGACATCTTTTAATTGGACCATAGTTTTCAGGCCTGCACCCCAAAAGACTGTGGCTTAAACACAGGACAAGGCTAGCGGCTCATCTTGAAATTTCCATTTGGCACTGGTAGGCTAAAACTGTGCATGCCTGTTTTTCTAACTCTTCTACATCGCCGGCCCAAACAACAACAAAAAGCCACACATACACGCACACGTGCATACATACATGCAGATGGGACACTGGAAAGGAATGAGTTGCAGGTGGCTTGCAAGGAACAGGGCAGGGTACCTGGGATGCTCTCTAACTTTCTTCTGAGCTCTTCATTTTCTTGTTGCAGTGACACCACCTCCTGCTCCAGCTCTTGGCACCGAGGACAGTAGCCCTCCTCTTCCTCCTCCTCTTCTTCCTCAGGCAGTGTAGAAGAGGATGGGTGACCGTGGGATTCGGATGTCGCTGGGGAGGTCCAGCCACCTAGTGTGTGCACGGGGGATGTTGCTAGAGGATCCACGTCCGCCAGGTGGCCATACTCACTGACCGAGGAGGTGTTTGCAGTCGGAAAGCTCCCGGAGAGCAGGTAATTTTGTAGGGAGTCAGTGAAAACCCTCAAGAAGGCAGAAGTCTGTTGTTTCCTTTGCATATATTGCATCTCTATGTCTACACTGTCTGAGGTCTGACTGTGGACCCCTTTGCCAACAGGGCACTGCTCCTGTCTTTCAGTGTAACTTGAGCCTTCCTGCTTTACGCAAGAAATCAGGGATTGAGAATGGCTGGAGTCCAGAAGCTTTCCTCCACAATTTAAGAGGCTAAGGACTCGGCTGCATTGTTGAGCAAAGGCGTCCAAGATCATACGACTCTCTGAAATACAAGAGAAGACACGTCAGAGACTGCCAGCCAAGACAAGGGACAAGTAAGGTCCTCGATCTAGAGTTTAACATTAAAAAATGTCAAAAACATGGACTTCTCCCTGCTACACACACAGGTGACCTGGTGCATCCACTTCTAATAGGATGCATGGCTTCCGGCTGCTCTGTGACTGGTGGGGTGCCTGATGAGCCACCCCTAACTTGACTCTGGGAAATGGCTGGACTGTGAGACGGGGGCACCGGATAGAGACTCCCTCTCCGTGGTTATTAACCGGCCTGCACAGGTCTGAACTCACACCTTTGGCTTCATTAATATCCTTACTCTAATGAATCGAGCCAGCCCTGCAGACTCAACTCCTCATTGACAGGAGGGCTTACAGCAATCATTACGTCTATTTCTGGAGTGCCCTCATGCCCTTGCTATTAATCAGCTGATACAATCCCTGCTGAGAGTACGTTGCTCCCAGATGCAAAATGGAGAAGAACGATGAGTCTTTCCGAAGAGCTCACTAAACGTCTAAGGTAAAATAAAGAGTGGGCCTACAAGGCAAATGATGAGGAGCCCCAAAGCAAGCCTGTGTCATCCAACATCTGTGCTCACCATTCTTTTACTTTATCTGCTAACTTAGATTTCTTGTCAAGGCCAACGTTTAGCTTGATCTATAGCAGCAGCATCTGAAAAGCAATAGTGCCTCTTCTCAGGGCTTCTCCCACCAAATCTCTTAAATGGTATGTGCTGAGGGTGCCAGTTAGTTTCCACAAGTGTATTCTAAAGCATATTAACTGTCAATCAGTGGAAAGCAAAAAGCAAACAGAAAACAATCAGTTCACTTCAAAAAGAAAGAAAGAAAAACCCAATGTCCTGAAAATGTGATTTAATGTCGTCACTCTAAGGGGCTTGAAAATTCACCCTCAATGTAACCGTCACAAGAACACTGTTTTCTTTCTGGACCACCACCCAGAACGTGCTATTTATATCAATAAATACCCACAGAGAGACAGATAACTTTTTCAGGGCTTATATAGAGCTATCAGGGTACCTCTCATTTCCTCTCCCACCCTACGCGGAATAATGGTAACAAACAAAATATTGTAGGTTCTAGATGCCGATATCCGTTGTTTATGACAGAAATGTAACGAGTCACTTGCTGTCTCTGGAAATGTTGACTAGCTGTATTTTTTTCTGAGGGGAAAAAAATAACCTTGAAAAGTGAAAAGTGGTGAGATGCTTGAGGGCTTCTATGGGGACAACAAACTAAATAGCTGTGATTAAGAAACTGATTTCTCTAGAAAACCCAGGATGATGACCAGCAAACCAACCTTCAGAAACCTCCAGGTGGTACTTCAGCCCCTACTTTGTTTTTTCTTACTATTCTTCCTGAAGTAACTAAGATATCAGGGGAAGGGGGTACAAGTCTCCTATTTCACTTATTTAATAAGAATATACATAAAGCCCAGAGCATAGAGCAAGCACCTCTCATATCTCCCAAATCTATAAAATGCTCCCATTCCTAAATCTCTCAGGAAAACTGACAAGTCAGAACACAGAGGCCAGTTCTTTTCAGTTCAGGAGAGATTTATAGACTGTATATTCCATGAGTGGACTGGGGTTTGAGGGCCAGCACAGAATCTCTAGAAATATTTACTGAATACATGTGGGGACTCTTATAAATAAATAGAGTATCTTAGTTTACAGCGTTTGTACCCTTACCCTGAATCCCACAAATATTAGGCACAGGCCTATTTTTTACACGATTATTTTGAGTACTAAAGAAAGAACTAGATGCCAGGTATAGTTTTAGGCTAGAGCTGATAGATGGGCTGGGAACTTGGCTGAAGTAGCGGCCAAGATAAAGTCGGCTTGCTGCCTTGGAGAAAAAGGGATGTGGATATGGGAAGGATATTTCGCACACCGAACACTGGAAGTGATGATGACTCTGCCCCCAGCCAGGTGGAAAAGAATAGCTGAGCTCATGATTTGAACCAAAACTTAATGGAGAAAGACTTCAAAGAGTTGGGTGTTATATCTTACAATGACCAAAACCGAATAAACGAGAAAGTAAACAGTTGAACCATACAAGTGGGAAGGTTTAAGATGCTGCATTCTCATTTCTTTACTCCTGGCTTTTTGTTCTTTTATTAGTAAAATCAAAGGACAATATTGATTGGCGACTCTCAATTCTAACACACCAGCAGTTTTCATTCATTTAATCCTATAATCCCATTCTAGATCTAAAGTTGTATTTACTGTTTGCATTTTAATCAGAATAGTCCCAAGTGATTTACAGCCTATACACCTATAACATAACCTTGATGAAAGGAACAAAATATGAAAGGAAAGGCTAAAACAGAATTGCCTAGAAAGAACTGCTCGAATGTATCTGTCCAATGTCCTAAGGAGCTCAGTTGTTTTAATCATGTTGATAAATCACGTTAGGGTATAGATTTTAAGGGAAAAAAAATCTGATGTAGAGACAAGCATGATTTGTTTTCTTAACTGAAGGATAAACTCGTAATATGCTGAGAAAAAAATCATTATGTAATATACTACATTATGAAGATAATGTACTAAAGTGCACTCAGAATATCAGAGAATAGTTACAATCATAAAACGGTTCTTGCCTGCAGTTTTTTCAAATGCTTCATTCTGAATTTGTTCTCAGAACGAATATATGTAAAAATGCCAACTGTAGCCCTAAAGCTGTATTCTCTTCTTTTCACTACCTTATATTTGAATAGTATTTTATGTCAATACATTGAAGAGTATGATGAAAAATACTACTATTATACTTGGTGGGAAATGGCAAATCTTTACACTTAACACACATTGCAGCCAGCAGTGCTTCAGCTTTCCATACAGAATATAATTAGAACACAAGTACTGTGCGATGCCCATTATTGCTAAGAAATGGAGAAAAGTTCTGTTTTCATATGAACACGACTGAATGGCCACTGATCCACGATTCTTAACTGAGCAAAGTGTGAACATGTATTTTGAAATTTTTAAACTCTCTTCCCCCGCTAGGCACAGAATGTTCCAGTCAAGTGATGGCAAGGAAGTACAAAGTCAACAGTTTATAGAGAGGATTTAAAACAACCTAGTTTATCCCTAACTTCTTTAAAATTAAACACCGTAAAATGTTAATAAATCACAATCACAAAGCACTCTAAAATGACCACATCTCTCTCATTTATTTTGCTTTATTGTGCAATCTGTCGGGATCTAATATCATGTTGCAAATTGTGCCCAGTCTGATTCCAGAATCCGAACCCATGTTATTTTTGTAATTAAAAACTTCATTTCTAGAATTTCTTCAGAATTTAAGTGGTTTAATCCATCCTAAATCTGATAAGTGAAGAAGAGGGATGGGAATTCAGCAAGAAAACACAGGCTCCTTACTTTAACATCCTTCTTTGTAAGTAAAGCCTTGAATGGAATTTGCCCATCACAGCAGATCCCCAAGAGTATTCTGTTTCTATGAAGGAGATCACAGTAGTCAAGATTAGTGGTAATCTTTTGATTTTAGCCCACAAAGGGTGAAATATATTAATACTAAAAATGCAGAGGCAGAAAAAACATTTTTGTGACCTATACGACCCTGTATCCATATATTACATCTATCAAAGGATTTGCAACTAGTTCAAAATAGATAATTTCCTTAAAACATTAATATAACTTCTTTTTATGAGAGGACTTCGTGGCATAGAAAATAGAAGTTAGAAAATGAAAGCATCTTTGGAAGCATCACCCCTGTCTTAAATCAATGAACTACTGTATGTCTTTCAAAAAAAATGCCATCCAATTTTTTTTTCCCTAATGGCAAATATCAACACAGCAAAACAGGATGCAATTTTTCTAAATAAATAAATCAGTGATGTGTCAAAAATTAACAGATGAGTTAATATACTCAGTGCTATCAAAACCAGATGGTGCTTCCTAATATCCATCCTGCTCAGTCAATCCCTGAATATTTTCTGGACCATCGGTATATAAAATAGGATGCTGCTATTCGTGATGGCAAACAAAAGCAATCATGCCTGCCAAGCACATACTATAACAGGCAGCATTTCAGCTCTGCTAGACAGAAAGTAATTAGAATGCTTTTAATGTCCAAAAGAATGATGCTGATAGGCTGCCGCAGATGTGTAGATTTATGAATATTTATATGGTGGTTTATAGCTGACACTTTTATCAGTTGAAGAAGATAAAATATCTGCCTGCCTCAAAAGCTTGACAGTCAGGTTAATAAAATCTCATTAAAGAGAATGACCTATGCAATTATATAGGATTTATTGTAATTCATTTTTGATTGTACTCTGCTTAAAGATGCAATTTCCCATTTCCTGATGCCAAATTTAGGCTGCATATCAAGATCTACGTGGGTTTTAACTCTAAGCCTCCCACAGAGGAAAAATAGGCTTTTAGAACCACGGCATATTACCGCTTTTAAGGAAAATTATACTCTTCAGGAGATTTTACAAGAATGTTGAAAAATCTATTTTAATCATGTATTTCTCCTCTCAGTGGTTTATGGCCCTTAATGGCAAATAAGGTTCACTTCAACCCTTTCATCTTTTCACTGCATTTTCTCTGGACACTCAGTTATCTCTCTTCCATCCTTGACTCATTTCATCTCATCGACATTTTGATTTTCAGTTTACGAGGTAGCCTGAGACCCTGCAGTACCACTGTTGTGAGGGTGCAACAAGCAAATCACCACCCCTACCCCTACCCCACCCAGTGTGCTAGGATGGCTGTCTGTACACTCATGCTTATTGGTTCAAAGTGGAACCACTAGTTCCTCAAAGAGCCAATCAGCTCTTCAGGTGACTGTCCCTCTGATGGCCACTCACATCACTGTGCCTGTTAAGAGATGGCTTTGTCCCCCAATGATTAATAGTATGACCACAATTCATGATGTCTAGTACTATGGTCTTTTTTTTTTTTTTTGCCCCTGACCATTTTTCTCACTGCATGGCAGAAAACTACCATTCAATTCCCATCTTTCCAACAAGTACATGGCATCCTGTCTTGGGGCTATCTAGCCTACCTCTCTATGACCTCTCTTAAAAAAAAAAAAAAAGGCAGCAGCAGCACTGAAAATAAAAGGAAATAAGAAACACAGGGAGTTGGAGGGACATCAAAAAGCCCCTTTCCACTCCTTTAGATTCAGTGATATGATTTCCACCTGCGGACAGAGACAAACTAAACAGGACGTTAGAAGAAACACTGAAAAAGAGGACATTCAGAACAAGGTAAGAAGGAAACAACAACAGCAAAAACTCCTTATGGATAAAAGAGTGGGGCAACTGCCAGAGTAGAAGGCACCATGGAAAGGATAGCAAGTGACTGGCGCAGAAAAAAGAAATATAGGAAAAATAGCAGGGAAAGGCAAGGTTAAAACTATGGATGAAAATGGAAATGAGAAGGGGCAGATTTATACTGTATGGAAAAAAGTAGAAGACAGAAAGAAAGACAGTCCGCAAAGACTGAAAGGAGAAAGCAGGATGAGATTAAAGACTGAACTGGGCAGATAAAGAGGGGGGAAAACCCCAATGAACATGGTGGCACTGAGGCTGTGCAAAGGAGTAAGCAAAATATAGAATGTGGAAAAAAGGACCCAAACTTCTGAACAATGTAAAGATAAAGGAAGATAAAGCAGAGCCGGGAAATAAACAAGGAGTGAACAAGAAGTAGTATATAAGAAAACCAGACCCCAAGCCCAGAGAGCACACAAACCTCACTAAGAAGGGGGGAAAACAGAAGAAAAATGAGGAAAGTGAAAGTAGGCTAGCCTCACAGTGAACATAGAAGCACAGCGGAATTAAAATACAGGGAAAAAAACCACACCTCACAAACAATAAGGACATCCACATAAAAACCTCGCCAACATCTCCCAGCCAGTGAGGGATGTGACAGAGCAAGTCTTCACTATAACCTGTAATTAGGTTTTCTTTCTCAAAACCAATCCTTCCTGTGTCAAAATACTGACAAACAACAGAACATGAGCTTAGGCATCTATAACGCATTTCAAGACAATGCTCCTATTTTCATTAGGAAAAAAGGAAGCCGTGGATTCACTGATATGCAGGATTTGGGGGGCTCCAAAGTGCCATACAAGGCCTCAGCAGGAACTTTTCGTTCTGAGCGGCGGGATACACGGGGCTGCGAGTCCAAGGGGAGCAGAGAGCACACTTGGGCGCAGGCCCCAGGCTGTGACCTCTCCACCAGCCCGTCGCCCTCTCCGCCGCTGGGCTGGAGAGCCGGCTTTTCTCAGGAGTCGCGTACCCTGGGGTGGATGCTCCCCGAAAGGCAGTCATTTCTAAGGGGTCTGGGACCCCGCGGTGCAGCAGCGCCCACCCGGCGGGGCCCAGAGCGCCCGGGGTTCCCGGGGCTGGGGGGGAGGGGCGGGAGGTCTCCGTCCCTTAAGTCGCGGCCGCCGGGGCGAGCGCCAGTTCCAACCGCGCGGCTGCTGCAGAGGAGCCTCGCGTCCTGCACACACCGGCGGGGACTCTGGGGTGGCCGGGTAAAGGGGGCCAGGGAGAGGCAGAGACAGCGCGCGCTCGCCAGGAAAAAGCAGGAAAGCAGCCCTAGGGCCAGCCGCGTGACCGCGACAGAGTGAGCGAGAAAAAGAGAACCAGAGGGCAAATGAGAAGGGAAAAAGAGAAGGAAGAACAAATGGAGGAGAGAGGCAGATAAAGGGAAGAAGCAGAAGGAGAAAGTGAAGCAGCGGAGGGAAAAGGGAGGGCGTCCCCGAGAACCGCCAGAGTAGCGCCCGCTTCTCCCCGCGCCGCCGCCGCTGTCACCCCACGGTGTCCCGCCCCCACTCCCCGCCTGCGCGCCGCCCCCGCCCCGCCGATCGCCCCTGCCCGGGCGCCGAGCGGGACGCTAGCGGCGGAGCCACCTGTTAAGAGGCGCGCGCGCCATCGGAAGCCCCGGACGCGGCGGCGGTGAACCTCCAGAAGTTGCTGCCGGCGCGTAGAGGCCTTGGGGCTGCGCTCGGACGCCCCGACGCTCCCTCAGCCGGCTCTGGGAGCCTCCCGCTCTCCCCTCCCACCCCCCACCCACCCCGCTGGGCAAGGCGCGCGGGAGGCTGTCCTCGGTCCCCGCTTTCTCTTTCCCGGGTCCTACCCCTCCCCCAACCCGTGGCGGGACGGAAAGTTGCTCCCGAGAGTTGGTACCTGCGCTGAGCTCCAGGCTGGCGCCGTTGCCGCCCGCGCTGCTGCTGCCCGCGGCGGCTGCCGCCGGGCCCGAGCCGTACCTGACGACGGCGGCGAAAGATGAGGACGACGACGCGGCGGGGGCCGCGGGCGGCGGCGCTGGGGTCCTCAGGTGGCCCTGGGACGTGGCGGGCGTGCAGGACGGAGACGACGACGAGGCGGCGGCGGCGGCCCGGCCGGGCCCGGGTGGGTAAGAGCTCTGCGCTTGGAACTGCTGCGGTGGCGGCGGCGGCTCGCTGCTGCTGATGGAGACCGCGGCTTGCGGCGCGAAGGCTGGCGGGGGCGGCCGCACGTGCGGCAGCTCCACCAGGGTGGGTCGCTCGTACCGCTTGGCCAGCGTCGGTCTCTTGCTGGGGAATGTCTTGAGGACGCTGTAGGGGCTGCGCTGCTTGTAGATTTTGGGGACGCTGGGCCCCTCTTCCGCCGGCTGCATCTCCTCCTCCATTCTGCGCCTCTGGGCAGGTCCCGGGTCGCACGCCCCCTCCGCGCCCGGCGCCTGGCTCCGAGGGTGCCTCTGCCGCCCGCCCAACGGCTCTGCCCGAGTGCGCGCGCGTGGAAGGGTGGCTGTCTGTGCCGTGGCCGCCGTCGTCGCCGCCGCCGCCACCACTGCCGCCTGTCGCGAAGGCTGGCATCGCCGAGCCCCTGCGCGGGGGGCTGCCGCCCGAGCGCTGATTGACAGGCTGCCTCACCAATGCCTGGAGGGAGAAAGGAGGTAAAGAGCAAGTGTTTAGGGTTATATCTGCTAATGATAATGGGGGCGGGGGCGGGGCCTGGCGCCGCCGCTGCCGCCCGCGTGGTCGCCCAGCCGGGTGTGCGCCTCCGACGGGGGAAGGGAAGGAATGAGCCGGGACCAGGAGGGTCCCCTGGTAACAGCGCGAGGTTCCGGCCGGGACGAGACTTCGGAGCCCCAGACTTGCACTTGAGGCTCCTGCTGCTGTGGGCGGGGTTCAGTTTTAGGAAAGAGCTCTTGGCGCCGCCTGCTTGACCCCGAACTCTCGGGGTTGCCCTGAGGGGCTGGTAGTAGTAGGGGTGGGGCGGTAGCTAGAGTGCATGTGCGCCTTGGGAAGATATTACAACCCGTTCTTCTGCTGATGGGGAATTGCTCCCCCAGCCTTCTGAAAGGAACATCTTCAGAAGGGGTTTCTGTCTATACCCAGCGCCTGGCCTTCGAGCTTATGTTGTCCTAAGAGCACACAAAGCATCGGGCTTTCACGTTATTTCAGTTAGTTCCCTACAGGGCCCCTGAGAGGGCGTAACAGAATTGGTGTCCCCATTCCACAGATGAGAAAACCGAGGCTCTTGGAGGAAATTACCCAAAGTCAGACACTCAAGAGTGTGTGGCTGAGTTGCACAGATGTACTCAGATATTCAAATTCACATTTCTCGTATTACATAGACTCTGTGCAATTGAGGGAAAAAAATATGACCTGATACCTCCTTTTGGGACGGTGACTAGATACTCGCAACAATGTCATTTGGTATATATTTATTTGTAAGTGCTTGTAGCATCAAGATGTGCCGAAAGCTCTTGCTCCCTGCGTTGCCCAGGCAGCTCCTCACTGCACCTGGGGTCACACGGCCAGGGTTTCTGGAGGACACACAATTTCAGTAGTTGTTTGAATGAGGGAAGAGCCTCTGTGGTCTGGAGGAGGATCCCATGAGCTAGAGATGTCTTCAGATCTAGAGGACTGTCGTCGCTTCTCCCAGGCACTTTTGGGAGCAAATCACCCCTCCCCTAGGTCAGCTCCAATACCAGCATACTCCCTTCCCTGGTTTGCTTTTCAGCCTTCAATCTTCGCTCTCCAGGTTAGAATTCTGGGTACATCTCCTCCTGGATGTGTGACCGTCATCTCTCCACTCTGAAGTTAGGTTCCTTTTCAGAGCTTTCCTTTTAGACTTGGGAAGGTGACCTATTTTCTTCTGAGGGTTCAGGACCTTGGCCTCTCATTTGCCAGACCTCCCTTCCTTTGGAAGCCATCTCTCTCTTTGCAGGATCAGCTTCTGTGTTTCTCCACCCTAGATAGTCTCCCTCTCTGCAGCCTCCTCAGATCATGCTGTGGTTTCTGCCCCCCCTCCATTTATTAGAGATGAAATAAATAATGCCATAAATAAAAGTATTTGGGAGTCCAGGAACTGTCAGGGCTGATTAGGGCATAGAGGACATTTTCTTTCTCATTATGCAAAAACATTTCATGGGGAAATAAAAGAGGTTTCATTGTAACTCATGCATGTCATATTTCAAGGAATTCAAGATATTAATCATATTTAACATTATTTGCAACGTTTCTCCCTGGCTTCTGAAAACTGCTAAATGAGGACACGTGGATCACTAAGAAAAAGGGAGACAAGCATGAGAGGGACAGTTAAGAAATAATGAAATGCTGGTGAGAGACAGGGAGAAAGAATGAGATGCCAGGGAGATGTTTCTTAGGCACATGAGTGAGAAATGGGGAAGCTTCTTCTGAGACGTGAGACAGCTGAAATTGAATGATATACTGGAGGAAACAAATGATAACAAACCTCCCCAAGCTTTTCTTTCTATAAAGCAGTTCTGAATTTTGCATTGAAATGTTTCCCTCCCACTTTACTCCCAGATAATTTGTCAATAAGTCCTGGCTTTTGAAAAGAAATTGGGTGGTGGCAGTGTGTGTGTGTGGTGAGGGGGAAGGGGTTAGAGGGGAGAAATTCTTCAGTCCTTCTGCTGAAGAAGTAATTTCCTATACCTGGGAGCTTTCTCTTCTGCTTATGTATTTTTCATTTGTATCATCCTCACCACTTAAGCACCTTAAGAGACTGGGAACAGTACTTCTGTTGTTATATTTTACCAACGAAAAGGACCTGGCCATCCTGTATGCCAAAAATGGATGTTTCTATAAAACAGAATGGTAAAATTAGTGATTTGGCTAAAAAAATAAAAAGAGGTCCTAGAGGAAAAATATTAGAATTTTTAAAATGACCAGCTTTTAGATCCTCACGCTAGCAGTCACCTATGTCTGGGTCCATAGCAAAATGAAGTGCTTAATATTCACTCTTTAGAAAATAAAATGGACATTTACTCCAAGTGTGGAATTGGGCTCAATTTTAAAATTGTAACTGACCACTATACCCTGGCTGGGATTGTACTTAGTTGAGTATCGTACATGAATGTAATGTATTGAAGTGTTTATAAAATCATTGGCAGCACTTTGTAAGCATCTTGCTGTAAATAATACTCCAAATTACCAGATGATATCTCCTCTTTAGGGTCTCATAGGGGCTGACAGGATCGTAATTACACCCGTGCTTTAAATCTTTTTAGGTATTTACTCTTATTTCAAAAAAAAAAGATAGTGAACTTTTAAAAGCCAAGTGCCTATTTATGGATAGGGTGATTTTTTGATTGGCAGCATGTCAATTCCTCGAAGCCATCCAGAATATAGCTTTTAAATAATAAGTCAGCCATGGGAAATGCTTTTTATTGCACCAATTTCAGTGATATTTAATGAGCTTCTGATTGACTGTTTGATCTCCCAATGTTTTGTGCTACTTTTAATTCATTTCGTATAATAGAAAAAAAAAGTAATTGGAATAAAATTTTGTGACAAGATAATGACCTTCCACTTTGAAATTAAATGTCTGATTAGCTTCAACATTTTAATGCTGAGATGATATTGCAGCAGGAACAGGGGTGTGCATACTATCATTCGGTGGAAAATGACTGAGGAATACTCCTTTGCTTTTTCCATTTGCATAGCAGAAAGGGCATGGTGGCCACGGAATCATAAGCTCATAGTCCTAGAAAGGACCAAAATGGTCTTTTATTCTTGTGACTGAGCATATGCCCATGGCTTTTCTATGACCCTGTCAAGCGGTTGTACAAACCATGCTTAAATACCTCCAGTGGTGGGAACTTCACTACTTCTGCGAGCATCATTCACCCAGGGATTTCCTCAACAAATATATATTGAGTGCCTACTATGTCTGCTAGGGACCTTTCTAAGCACTGAGGATACAGCAGAGCCAAATTTCAAGATCCTACTATTATAGAATTGGGGTGGGCAGATAAATGAACTAGTAGCTAACTGGACAGTATTAATATATTTATATAATAAATATATTGGGAGACTGGGATTGACATATACACACTACTATATATAAAATAGGTAACTAATAAGGACCTACTGTATAGCACAGGGTATTCTACTCAATACTCTGTAATGGCCTATATGGGAAAAGAATCTAAAAAAAGAGTGGATATATGTCTATGTATAACTGATTCACTTTGCTGTACACCTGAAACTAACACAACATTGTAAATGAACTATACTCCCATGAACATTAAAAATAAAAAAAAAAAAGGGCTTCCCTGGTGGCGCAGTGGTTGAGAGTCCGCCTGCTGATGCAGGGGACACAGGTTCGTGCCCCGGTCTGGGAAGATCCCACATGCTGCAGAGCGGCTGGGCCCGTGAGCCATGGCCGCTGAGCCTGCGCGTCCGTAGTCTGTGCTCTGCAACGGGAGAGGCCACAACAGTGAGAGGCCCGCGTACCGCCAAAAAAAAAAAAATATATATATATAATAAATACATTATGCTTATGTAATAATATTTAAAATATGTTAAATAATATATAATGCATAATAACACTGTTATCATATCAGATAGAAATAATTATGATGAAAAAAATAGGATGGGTATGTTACTTTTGAGAGAGTGCTTGAGAAGATCTCTCTGAGGGTGGAACAACTGAGCTGACAGTTTACTCTTAAAAAGAGCCATCCATGAGAAGAGCAGTCCAGGCCGAGGGACAACGGGTGTACGAGCCATAAGGTGGGAACAGACTTGATGTTCTCAGGGAGCTGAAAGAAGGGCCAGTGGTTGGAGTGTCCTGGCAAGGGGCAGAGTGAGGAGATGAGGCCTGAGAGGCAGACTGGGTCCTGGCTGGGCAGGGCCTTGTCCATCTGGGGAAATGTTTGGGATTCATTCTAAATGCAGTGGGAAGCTAGGAAGCAGTTAAGCTGGGGAGTGACGTCACCAGATTTATGTTCTTGAGAGAGAGTTTTCAGAAAAGGTAAAGTCACGACTCCCATACATAAAAATGAACAGATGTTAAAGATTTTATTTAACTTGCTCAATGCCCTCATAGTATTCGAAGGACAATTTGACGTGGAATAAAGGAAGGTTGAATTGAATGTGTAAATGGTTTTTTCGTGTGTAAGCTGGTTTTCCCATGAGGAATGTGGGTGAGGGCTGCAAGGGAACCTCTACCAGGCAGGACGGTTTGCACATCTCTCAGTTATCTAACCTTTCAAAGTTGTAAAAATGGTTCAAAGACAATGAAAGAGTAGAATCAGGTAACTGGGGACGGTGTGCTGTATGTAGACAATGCAGTTTTCCGATGAAACACAAGTTCTTTAC
The DNA here is from genome assembly GCF_003676395.1 of Aethalodelphis obliquidens. Classification (NCBI taxonomy): domain Eukaryota; kingdom Metazoa; phylum Chordata; class Mammalia; order Artiodactyla; family Delphinidae; genus Aethalodelphis; species Aethalodelphis obliquidens. Next base: position 9,904,088 of record NW_020837950.1, on the reverse strand, counting down.
TACAGCGCTTTAAAAAATAAAACCTTTTAATTTTGACATAATTACAGATTCTAAACTTATTATTTTGAAATAATTACAGACTCACAGGAAGTTGCAAAGATAGTGCAGAGAGGTGCCAGGTACCCTTCATCCATTTCCCCCAATGGGTACATTTTATGTACCTTTAGTTATGTAAGTGGAATAAGGCAATGCATGATCTTTTGAGAGTTTCCACCTACTTTAGTGCCCTTGAGATCCATCCACATTGTTTTATCAATAGCTTGATCCTTTTCATGGCTGAGTGGTATTCTACAGTGGTTATCCCACACTTTGTTTAACCATTCACCTGTTGTAGGATATTTTCGTTGCTTTCAGTTCGGGACTATTGCAGATAAAGCTGCTCTGAATGATCAGGTACAGGTTTTTGTGTGGATGTAAGTTTTATTTCTCTGGGAGTAAATGTCCAGGAGTGGACTGCTGGTCTTTCTACAGTATTTTAAAAGGTTCATTCTGCTTTGTGGACAATGGACTGTAGAGGATCAGACTGGCAGCTGGGTAACTATTTATTTTCTAAAAAGTGACTGAGTAAACTTTTCAAAATATAATCATGTTTCTCCACCGCCCTCCATTATCTTCCTCCTCTGTAGAGTAAAATCCAAAGACATGCAATTGCCTACTGAAGGCCCCTCAGGATCTACAACCATCCCTTGCCTCTCAGGCCCCATTCCTTCGGTCGCCTCCCTCCCTCACTCCATTCCAGCCTCGATGGTCTTGAACAGGCTCCAAATGTCTTGTGTCAGGATTCTTACAATTTTTTTTTTTTTTTTTTGCGGTACGCGGGCCTCTCACTGTTGTGGCCTTGCCCGTTGCGGAGCACAGGCTCCGGATGCGCAGGCTCAGCAGCCATGACTCACGGGCCCAGCCGCGCCGCATCATGTGGGATCCTCCCAGACCGGGGCACGAACCCGTGTCCCCTGCATCGGCAGGCGGACTCTCAACCACTGCGCCACCAGGGAAGCCCAGGATTCTTACTCTTAATGTTCCTTCTGCTTAAAATGTTCTTTCCCCAGATGTCTGCGTAACTTCCTACCTATCTCCTTCCAGTCTTTGCTGCAGTGTCTTTCTCAGTGAGCCCTTCACTAATCACTGTATTCACAATTGCAACCCAGCTTCCCCTCCCCCATACTCCCCATCTCCCTATCCAGCACCTATCACCATCTGTCATGCTATACAGACTACATGCTATACAATGTCTTGTACATTCAGCCCTGCATATCCTTGGGTTGTGCATCTGTGGTTTCAACCAACCATGGATTGAATTTCAAAATTCGACCTGCTGATACCTAGGGCTGACTGTACCACTGCCATTTTGTGTAGGGTCCTGAGCAGCCATTTTGTGTAGGGACCTGAGCAGCCATTTTGTGTAGGGGACTTGAGCAGCCATTTTGCATAGGGACTTGAGAGTCCGAGGAGCTTGGTCTCTGCAGGGCGTCCTGGAACCAATGCTGAGAAATGACTCCCTTATTTACTGTTTGCTTCTGGGGAGTAGAATGCAAACTCCTTGAGGGCAGGGATTTTTTTGTCTGTTCTGTTCCTTGAGTCTGCAGCTTCTAGAATAGCACCTAGCACAGAGTAGAGGCTCAGGAAACATTTGGTGGATGAATGGGTGACTTTAGGAGGCTCTGGCAGTAGTCCAGATCAGAGCTAAGACTGCTTGGACCAGTGCAGTGGTAGTTCCAATGGAAGGAAGTAGATAAATGCAGAATATATTCAAGAGGCAGTCTGCTCCATTTTATACAGCTTCGAACAGCAGAAAGTTTATCCTTATGTCAAGCCCAAATTTGCTTCTTCCAACTGTTGGCCCTTGGGGCTATTCAGAAGAAGTGAATCCTCTCCTTAACCTGCCTTTAGAGTGAAATCTACAACATTTTTTCTTTCCTTCCTATGACGGTTTCTAGGACCTTTTTGAAATGGCTCCATCCTTTTAAACAGCAGAATAGGACAGTCATCTTTGCTCTAATTACTGTTTTTCTCACTAATAAGATTCTGTGTTCGTTAGAACTCTTTCAGTAGCGAGTGACAGAAACCCAACACAAATGGATTAAGCAGAAAGAGCTTATAGCTGACATATCCCTGAAGACTAGAGGTAGGGCTGGTGTAGGGCAGGCATGGATGCTTATATGGTATTATTAGGAATCTACCTCCCTCCATTTCTCACCTGCAGTTTTCCTTCTGTTGATCCATTTTCTGGCAGGTTCTTCCTTTGTGGTGTTCATCTGGCCACCAGCAGTTGTCACTTGTGTGAAAAGAGGACACCTCTTTCCCATCAGCACCAGGAAAATAACAGAATTAACTATCATTGTTTAATTGTGTCTTGATAATGGATTAGTTTGTTTGTTTGTTGACCCTTCCAATATTGTGATGTTGAGGCTGTTTCTCTTAAGGTGAAGAGAACTAGAGAACAAGGAATTGAAGGAATTTCCCCAAAGTCACAAAGCAAGTCATTGAAGAATTTAACACAAGTCAAGATTCTTCTGTTTAATCAAAGTAGCACGTATAACTTGTCAAGCTTAGTAAATTTAATCTTTTATTCTCTATTCCTCACTTCCCTCCAATTTCTGAAAGAACATTCCTCCCAAAGAGCTAAAATCACCCTGGACAGAAGTATGAACTTGAGAAATATAGGAGAATCAAGCTGGATATTAAAGCTGGGAGGGAAAAAGGAGGAGCAAGTCATTAAGAGAAAGTTGAGGAGATGTAGTAACAGCAAGTTGAACTGTGAGTGATTCATTTTCTAAAAAGAGTTTGCAGTCTCCACCAGCAACATCAATTTCCTTTCTACCCTCTCTTCATTTCTTTATATGAGTATGGTATTGCAACAGGACACGATCAGTTCCTAATGTTAATTAGTATTTAAGCCAGAATTTTACTCCATAGTACCACAGGAGGACCAACTTCCACGGAGAAGGTTCTGAAATGAGCCAGTGAAATACAATCTTAAGAACTGGCAGTTAAATGTTGAGGTTTTGTAACAGCACACATTATACGCTTTATTGGAATTTTTACAAATTAATCCATACCATATGTCCCCAACCAAGAGAGCGACTGGATTTGTCTGCTGTCCTGGTTGCTTGGAGTATTTCATGGTTTGCTAACAGAGCTTCTTTATTTATTCTTAAAATTTTATTGAAGTACAGCTGATTTACAAAGTTGTGTTCGTTTCTGGTGTACAGCAAAGTGATTCAGTTGTACATATATATAAGAGTTTGCATTTGCTAATCCCAAACTTCTAATCCATCCCTCCCTCACCCTCCTCCCCCTTGGCAGCCACAGGTCTGTTCTCTATGTCTGTGAGTCTGTTTCTGTTTTGTAGATAAGTTCATTTGTGTCATATTTTAGATTCCACACATAAGTGATATCATAGGGTATTTGTCTTTCTCTTTCTGACTTAATTCACTTAATATGATAATCTCTAGGTCCATCCATGTTGCTGCAAGTGGCATTATTTCATTCTTTTTTATGGCTGAGTAGTACTCCATTGTATATATGTACCACATCTTCTTTATCCATTCATGTGTTGATGGACAATTTAGGTTACTTCCATGTCTTGGCTATTGTAAATAGTGCTGCTGTGAACATAGGGGTGCATGTGTCTTTTTTGAATTAGAGTTTTGTGTGGATATATGCCCAGGAGTGGGACTGCTGGATCATATAGTAATTCTATTTTTAGTTTTTTTGAGGAAACTCCATACTGTTTTTCATAGTGGCTGCACCAGTTCACATTCCTACCAACAGCGTAGGAGGGTTCCCTTTTCTCCACACCCTCTCCAGCATTTGTTATTTGTAGACTTTTTGATGATGGCCATTCTGACCATTGTGAGTTGGTACCTCATTGTAGTTTTGATTTGCATTTCTCTAATAATTAGCGATGTTGAGCATCTTTTCATGTGCCTATTTGTCATCTGTATGTCTTCTTTGGAGAAATGCATACTTAAGTCTTCTGCCCATTTTTTGATTGAGTTGTTTGTTTTTTTCTCTTATTGAGTTGTATGAGCTGTTTGTATATTTTGGAAATTAAGCCCTTAGCAAAGCTTATTTAAGCACTCATTTTTGAAAACCAGTAGAAATATGTTTTTGCTGCAGAAACTGTGATAATTTTCTAGCTGACTTCTGTAATGTGCAGGCACCTGGGCTTTTTGCGGTATGCGGGCCTCTCACTGTCGTGGCCTCTCCTGTTGCGGAGCACAGGCTCCGGACGCACAGGATCAGCGGCCATGGCTCACGGGCCCAGCCGCTCCGTGGCATGTGGGATCTTCCCGGACTGGGGCACGAACCCGTGTACCCTGCATCGGCAGGCGGACTCTCAACCACTGCGCCACCAGGGAAGCCTGGGCTTTTTGTATCTGTTTTCTAGGCTAGGAAACAGGAAAGTTTAATTTTTTCCCCCCTCTTCTTTTGTCTTCAAAAAGCAGCTGGTAATAAACATTATGTGTTGTATGAAGATCAACAATAACCCTTTGACTTATTGTTTTCAGGTTAGTCAGACTTCTAGGTCTCCCCTCTCCCCAACAGCTTCAAAGGTGAATGATTACAGAATCATAGACTTTGCTTTTCTGTAAGGGACTATTTTAGTTTCCTAGGGCTGTCGTAACAAAGTAGCACAAATTAAGTGGCTTTAACCACAGAAATTCATTGTCTCACAATTTTGGAGAAGTCTGAGATCAAGCCAGATTGGTTTCCTTCTGAGGGCAGTGAGGAAGAATCTGGTCCATACTCTCACCTAACTTCTGGTGGTTGGCTTGCTGGCAATCTCTGGTGTTCCTTGGCTTGTAGAAACATCACCTCCATCTCTGCCTCCATCTTCCCATGGCATTCTCCCTGTGTGCCTGTCTCTGTGTTCAAATTTCTGTTTGTGGTACTTTCTTACCTCAACCCTAGCAAACTAATACATATACCACATAGGTAGATTATATGATAGTCTCTAGTAACAAAAATGAATTAGGACAGAAAGGTCAAATGTTTGATTTTTTTAAAAACAAGTCTACCAGAACTTGTATGATTTAATATACATTGATAGAAGACTGATTTGCACACAATAGATATGCACACTTGGGCACAAACAGTGGCTTCCCATGAGGTTACAAATCACAGGGCCAATGTGTACGTGACGTTCAGAGCAGGGACCTTTGATCATTCCTATCATGCTCTTTGAATTTAATGAATTCAAGCACAACCCCGGAAATGCTGAAGGAGAGTTACACAGGGCGAATGCCTCCATGCCTTCTCCAACCCAACCCCCAAAAGTATGGTCAGAAAACAAGTTTAATTAAACATAAAAACTATTAAAAGCATGTATAAATATATTTTTAGTCAGCCGGTCTTAATGTTGGCTGACTAAACTTTGCTGGGAGAATTTTCAGATACACTGTCGCCCAGATCCTTCCCCAGACCAAATAAAACAGAACCTTGGTGGTTTAAGCATCTCTTTGGATGATTTGAATATACAGCTATACTGAGACCGACTGACTGAAGCAATGGCAGTGTCCCTAGAATAAACACATCATGGTATCAAGGTAACCATGTGGAAGACCAGTATACATTGGGATGCTTGAGCATTTTGCTGTTAATGAGAAAACAGGGTAGCTCCCTGTCTCCCCCAGCATAGATAAGTGGCTACAGTTAGAGAGCAATCCCATTGGCCTGGAGTTCGGGCTAAGCAGGGATTAAAAAAGGGAAGAGGGCTTCCCTGGTGGCTTGGTGGTTGGGAGTCCGCCTGCCAGTGCAGGGGACACGGGTTTGAGCCCTGGTTCGGGAGGATCCCACGTGCCGCGGAGCGGCTGAGCCCGTGCACCACAACTACTGAGCCTGCGCTCTAGAGCCCGTGAGCCACAACTGCCGAGTCCATGTGCCACAGCTGCTGGGGCCCGCGCGCCTGGAGCCCGTGCTCCGCAGCGGGGGAGGCCACAGAGGTGAGAGGCCTGCGCACAGCGGCGAAGGGTGGCCCCCCACTCGCTGCAACTGGAGAGGGCCCGCGCAGCGGCGGGGACCCATTGCAGCCAAAAGTAAATAAAATAAATTTTTAAAAAAGGGAAGAAATGGATTGAATGCAGAAGAGGATTGAGATTAGCAAGACAACAGGTTTATTGGGTATGAAAGAAACTCAGCCTTTTGTAAGAGGGGAAAATACATTCAGCTCAGACAGGCACCTTCTGTGAGAGGTCAAGGCGGCGATTTAAACTTTTAGTCTTTTATATTATGACTCTTTTGGTTGCAAGAGACAGAAATCCAACTCAAATCAGATTAAGCACAAAGGGAAGTTTGCTGGCTCATTCAACTCAAAAGCATGCTGAAATATCTTACAGGAAAGGTGAAAAGGACTGCAGGAATTAGAGTCTTTGAGATTAGAAAAAGGGGCTCACTGATTCTCGAATTTTCTCTCTCCATCTAACTCTTATCTCTCCATGTTTCATGATAGGTGGCCTCCAGCAGACACAAAGTGTCGTCATCTTCTCAGCTTAAAATCCACAACAGAAAGACAGCTGGTACATGCCGTCCTTGGACCCGTCTTCATTGTTTGGGAGAGAGGGTTCCAGTATGGGCTAGGCTTGGGTACTGCATGTGGGGAAGTGGTTCCCTGAGGAAGGGATGCAGGTAGACAAAAGCAACTGCTCTCTACTGCATCTTTGAGAGTGAATTAATAGCTCCTCTTTCAACCTTTCATAAAAGCCATTTCTGTGGGATAAGAATGCTCCCTAAATCAAGGAAAGAGCCTTCTTTGGAAATCCAAGGGAAAAATGAAATGACAAGGGAAGAAAATCATGAATGTCAAAAGGGAGAGTCAAATGGTTTTATGCCTAGCTGTCTCTCTTTTCTAGTTCGTGAAATTTAGGAGGATTGATCTGGACTTGTTTGTTCACGGACAGATACACCTGTGCAAACAATGACTTGGCTGGCTGTCCCCACACTCTGCTCTGTAAAGGAGGTAATGCATTTTCTGTAACATGCATGACAACAGCTGTTACTTAGGTTACTTTCTCTTTAAAGAAAGAACCTAGTGGTTTTGTTTTGCTTTTCTCTCCCATTGGGACCCCAGGCTTCCCAAGAAAGGTCATCCATGAATTTGGAAGCTAAGAAACAGACCCATGGGTGTGACCCCCATCTCCATCTTGAACCTGGGGGGCATGTGTTTCAGCCTATTGAAACTATCATAGGTGTTTCAGATTTCCAAGAACACCGATATGGTTTCAAGTATATAGATTTGTTTTTCTATGGAATAACATTGAAAGAGATCCTATTTTTTTTCTAGAAACTTGTAAGCTTCTCCATGCCCCAAGTGTCTCATTTTTGCTAGTAGAAGGGTAACATGAGTGTTGTTCTGAGTAAAAGTTTGGGTGGTACAATGCAGAATTTCAAAGTTGTGGGCTGTGCTAACCATCTATTATCTGTGTGTCTGAGAAGTAGAGAGCATAGAATAGAAGGTAGGGGTATGATGAGCTCTGGAGCCAGTGCCTTGGGTTTTATGTTGGCTCTTCCACTTACCAGCTGTGAGTTCTTGCACCAGTTACTTAACCCTCAGTGCCTTGGTTTGTCCATCTATAAAATGGGGATAATAATAGTGCCTGCCTGGCAGCATTGTTCTGAGGATGAAAGGAATTAATATGTGGCACATAAACAGAGCCTGGCACACAGAAAACACTCGGTAAAGATTAGCTCTTACCATTGTCTGTGTCATCACTGGATATAGTCAAGTGAAGTCTTTTGGGTGTATCTTAATCCCAAAGGAACAACTGCCCCGGAGAGGGAGCTGTGAAGCTTACGCTCCTCTGCTGGCCTCTCCCCAAGCCCCGTGAAGAGCACAGACCTTGGAACCAGCAGCCCTGAACCCAAACTTGGGCTCCACCACTTACTGGCTCTGAGACATGGGTAAGTTGTGTGACTGCAGGCAGATTTGGCATGCCTGTGGGTCCCATTGTCCTGGGTGGTGAAACCAGGACGGTCACACTACACTCACTGCTCTGCTGGGTGGGCAGGTCAGGGAGATGGTGTTTGCCAGCTGCCCCAGGCCTGAGGTCAGCAGTGGTGAGTGGCCAGCGGCTCAGATACATCCGTTCTCTCCTCTTCTCCCCACCGGTAATGTTTCAGTAAACGGAAGCCACCTACAATGCACTGTGACTTGTTTTTAACAGTCTCCCGTTTTGTCTCTGTCTTGCTCTCAAGATTTTGCTATTCCGGATTTCAAAAAATAGTTCAGTTGCCAAAATTGGTTGAATGAGCTACTTTTAAAATTAGTCAAGTGATACGAAGTATCGCTTTGCAGAGTGGTTCTAGCAGTTTCCCTTCACAGAACCATCCTATTAGAGAGTGTTTTGACAAAAGGGGAGGCTTTACAAAATTCACTTTATGAGCATGCCTCTGACCGTCCACACCCGGGAAAGTTCGTGTTGTAGAAATCTCTTCCCTTCCCTAACCAGAGCATCACAGGAAATCAAGACATGGGTCATCTTCAAGTAATCTTAGTGGAGGCATCCAAAGATAGACACGTTAAATTTATTATCATTATTCACTTCAACCGTGAGGTCCTGCTTGGACTACTCGTTTGGTCCTATCTGGACAGCCTCAGGTTTCAACCTCAGCTATTTAATTTCAACTCAGTTCAGGAGCTCATGTTTATGGATAAATGAGCAAAACAGTAAAGATCAAAAGCAAAAAATAAAATTACTGTGGAATTCAATATTTCAGAAGCTAGAGCCGGGTAAATGTTAGTGAAGTGTGGCGTTCAGAACGAGAGGCCTGCACTTAGGATAATATGCCTAACAAGGAAATGAGATTGACACAGCAATTCTCTGTTTTTGTCGTCCCCTGAGGTTAGAGATTATGCAGTGCATGTTTCTGTTTTTAGCTTCTTTGGTAATTCCTATGGTGAGAGGCAACTCTCTGCGTATTTGTCAAGGTTGCACTCCTGCAAGGTGATGGGTCTTTGAGGTAGTGCAGGAAACACTGTTCTTATCTGAGCCTTGAATTCTATCCCTCCCCACCCTGGTTCCCCCGTGATCCAGGGCCCCCTTCCCATGGCTGATTTCTTTATTTATGCTCAGTTGGCAGGGAATTCCACAGAGGAAACATAAGTCTATCTTAACCACATTGTTGCTGTGAGAAATGTTGAAATGGGTGTCCGGAAGACAACATGTTTATGTTCTTTATTTGATATCTCATTGTAATCCTGAGGCCTTTTAATACCAATTGAAGGTAGCCTAAGAACAGGAAGCTATGGAACATCAGCATGGATTTGAATGAAAAATAAACTAGTTAGGTTTCTTTCATGACAAAGAAACGTGGGTTTGGATCCAGTGCCTCTTTTTTTTTTTTTTGCTGTATGCGGGCCTCTCACCGCTGTGGCCTCCCCCGCTGCAGAGCACAGGCTCCGGACGCGCAGGCTCAGCGGCCACGGCTCACGGGCCCAGCCGCTCCCGGACCGGGGCACGAACCCGTGTCCCCTGCATCGGCAGGCGGACCCCCAACCACTGCGCCACCAGGGAAGCCCCCAGTGCCTCTTTGATAATAGTTATTGTAGCTGAGTCCTTGGGTTGAAGTGGCATCAATAAATTCAACTCAGGCCAGCTGAAGGAGCGAAGGGCTGTATCAACTGACATAGCTGGTAAGGTTGCGGGGGTAACAGGTTCAATGCAGCAGTCAGGGCTGTAGTCACTGGCACCAAAGTGTCGGTGCTGGCAGAACTCCCTCCTCATCCACTCCTCAGCCCTGCTTGTCTTGGCTTCTTTGTGAGTCGCCCTTACTCTCTCCTACTGAAGATCTATCCTGTGCACATGTCAGAGCACACAGCCACCCTCAGCCTCAGCTTAGTACCCAGGCAAAGGGAGCTCCTTTCATCCAGTGCTTGTATGTAAATCCCAGGCAAGGAAGCAGATTCCCTCTACTTTGGGACATAGGCCCAGCCCTAGACCAGCCAATCTCTGTGGATGGATATTATGATTGGTTGACCTGGGTCTGTTGCTTACTACTGTAGCCAGGGCAGAGGGTGAGTTCCCAGGAGAAGAGGGATGCAGTAGTTGTTGTTGGAGTCCAGGACAGTCCATCCCTTGGCTGTCTGACATGCATTTCTTACAATCACGAGAATGTATTCATTTATCATAACTGTACCCATGTTCAACCAAAGCACACTCACATACTCTCCTGAGAGAAACAACCTCTTGTCACACCCAGTTATTACATCTACCTCCAAGGGTAGCATTTCTGGGCAATGCCTTTTCCTCTAGGTCAAGTTCAAGCGTGGCTCTTTATGGTCTGGCCGCCTGTGACTAACCGTCTCCAAATATCCAGCGGAGGTAAAAGAAGATAAATGCAGTTAAAACTCCTGGTTAGAAAAAAGGGGAAAATGGAGAGCAAAATGCAGCAATCACTGGTCCTTAGCCTTTTCCATATCCTGCTAGGTTGACAAGGATAGCAAGCAGTCCTTTCCCTAGCAGCGAAGCCTCTCCAGAGATCCAGTCACTTGAACTGAAGTGGTTTTACTGGCAAGCTTGTAGTCAAACAATAGGATGGGTATGGTACATTAGCTCAGGGCGATGCCGAAAACATACTCTGATTCCCAACGTCCATGCCATCCTCAAACCGCTCTGTTTATGGGTTGGGTGATGGGCTGGTCGCATATTCCAAAACCCGAACCGAGCTTCCTGGCCTGCGATTCAGGATTTGGATGACAAAACATTAGCTTTTCAGGTACTTTCTTTTTCACGTGAACCATCTGTATTGGAACCTCTCTACAATATAAAACATACTTCTCTGCCTCTTAAAAAAAAATACGAGCAATCTGTATTCATTGTGAAAAAGGAAAAAATACAGATGAACAACAGAAGTATCACCTGTAATCCCACTATCCGGAGAGCGACTGTAAACACTTGACTTACATTCTTCCAGATGGTCTTTGTTAGTACGTGCGTGGTGCTTGTGTGTATGCTTAGCAAAAATGGAAGCATGTCAGACAACTTGGCTAAAAGCCTGCTTTTCTCCTCCTGCTTTGCTAAAAGGTGATAGAATGACTCAGGAGAGAGGGAAGAGAATTGGTTTTTTTAAGTGCCTGGGTATATGCACATTATCTCATTTAATCAGGACTGTGAACCCAGGAACATAGGAATGTATAGTGGTCCCAGCCCAGGACTCAACCACTGTGCCCTGCCTGGACCTCCCTCTGTCCCCTTTTCCTCATCACTCCTGAGGGTTAGTTCCACTTGGAAGAATCTCTCTTCCTCCAGCCTTCCCTTCTCTTTCTTCTCTCTGTGACAGAGACCCTTGATGCTTTCTGTTTGCAGCTTTGTGGGAAGCTCTTCAGGAACATTTTAATGATTTGTGGAGCCAGTGGGATACAATATGTGGAACCATGACTGTCCTGGAATTTCTAGGACCAAAGGTAACGCTCAAACATCAGAATAAGTGCTTAGGTCCTGGTAGATAGGGCATACTTCAGTCTGGGGCCGTAATCCCTGGTTCTTTCATCAAGACTGAATTTTAGGATTTGGGTCAGGTGCAGTCTTTTTGTTTTTTTTTCCTTTCTTCTCCCCTCAGGTTCCCCTTGGTCACTGTACCCCCAAACACTTGCCTGGACCAAAACTGAGTTCTGAGTATGGGCCAGAGGCTGTAGACTCAGACACATGTAGAACCTGACTTCCTGTGGAGACGCAACTCTATACTCCTTCCCGTACTACCCTGTGCTTCTCTGTAGTATGTTTAAAAAGACAGAATGGCTGTTTTCTGCATCTTTGCAAAATGGCCTCTCAACCCAGTTTCGAACATCTCAGTGGGAATGTTGAAGTTGAATTGGTGGACAGGTCGGACCTCTGGAAGTTTATCTTCATCTTTTTTTGGGAACTTCAGGTCAAATATACCCAGTGCCTGTACTGCTGCCGCCAGAGGGATGTTTTTTAAAGGGAAGTCGGGTCACATCACCGCTCTGCTCAGATCCAGAGCGGTTTCCTCTCTCACTCAGGCCAAAGCCCACACCATGCCTGCCAAGGCCCTTAGTATCTACCCGTCTTGTGCCTCTTGTTCCCCCTCTCTGTCCCCACCCTCCTGTGCTCACCGCACTCCATCCACACCAGCCTTGCTGTTTCTGGGGCACTTGAGGAGCTGCCCCAGTCCAGCGCTGGCTGTTCCCTCTGCCAGCATTCTCTAACCCGCACATCCACACGGCTTGCTTCTTCAGCTTTTTAAAGTCTTTGATCAAATTCTCCATGTGATGCCGCGGAGCGGCTGGGCCCGTGAGCCACGGCCGCTGAGCCTGCGCATCCGGAGCCTGTGCTCCGCAACGGGAGAGGCCACAACAGTGAGAGGCCCGCATACCGCAAAAAAAAAAAAAAAAAAAAATTCTCCATGTGAGTAAGCGGGCCCCGAGTGAGAGCAAAACCTCACTTCTCACTGAGACCATTCCCACCCTGCCCGCGCACTCGCTGACCTTCTGCCTGCTTCCTCTCCAGACTTTATAACTACTTTTTTCTGTTTGCTACCTTCGTTTGTGGTGTACCTCCCCTCACTAGAAAGGAAACTCTCTGGAGACAGAGAGTATTGTTCATTGCGGTATCTCCAGCACCTAGAACACTGCCTGGCTCAATAAATATTGGTTTGAATGAATGAATTGAAGGCAGTTTCCTCAGAGCCTAAATGATCATCACCTAGAAACCCTTCCCCCACTTTTAAAACTAAATACAGATGTCCACTCATTAATGGAATAGATATCTTTTTGTAAGTTGGCTATAAAATCAAATCTGCTTGCCTCTTGATTTTCGTTATGAAATTAAAGATGCACTTCTCTGAAAAAAAAATCTCCCTGGAGATTAAACAAGGATTAGGAAAGCTTCCAAGCCTATGACATTCTGGGCATCATTGTCATGCTGTGTTTACTTGCTGCCTTGGCATTCACCAATCCGTTCCTTCCACTTGCAGCCCATAGTGGCAATTCTAATTAATGCTGCCTCTCTCTCTCCAAGGAGGTTTTTTTTTTTTTTTTTTTTTTTAATGCTAGGCTCTCCTCACTCCACGTCAGACAATGTTCTGAGCCTTCCTTTCGTTTCCTTCTCCTAAAGCCTAATGTATAACGGTATTGTCCAAGGTTATCAAGCATTCCATCTTACAGTTAGAAATGAACAGTAGCACCAGCTTAGATTCCCTGTTCTTACCTTCACTTGCGCTGCAGAGACCACCTCACCTAACCGATATTTCTTGGAGTCCTCAAAGGGGAGCCCCACAACTTGAATGTCAGCTATAGACACCATTTGGTGTCCACCATATTCTTTTTCTCTTGCTTTGGCTCTTCTGAGTTGATATGCAATGCCGAAGACATCTCTTGGAGGACCCTCAGCATTACCAGCAGTGCAGGTGGTGTCCACTGGGGGCTGCTGCTTCCTGATGCTCCCAAGGCTGCCAGGCCTCTAGAGTTCTCACTGCTGAGAAGTGGAGGAACGACCTGGTGCCAAAGGTATTGCTGCATTTGGTCCTCTGGGCATTGAAAAGCACTGCTTGGGTTTTTCTTTTTGGTTGCTGTTTGTTTATTGTCTGCTTGAAGCTTTGGAGTGATGGTTGACTTGACTTCTACCATTCCTACAAATGTTTCAGAAATCTTAAGGTCAACTTTTAATCAGAACTCAAGCCCAAGATTCCACGGGCTTCTTGATGCTGTGGGTGCTTGGAAGGATTTGAACTATCCCATTGGGGAGGTTTTGGGAATGAGAGCCTTGAGAAAATGATGCCCATCTTGCTCTAAGGATTGCTACTTTTTTCTTATGTAGCAGAACATGTTACCCCAATGAAGCTGACTGTTGCAAATATCCATGGTAGTGTCAGCACGTAGTTCACACTGTGTTCCATTCATTCCTTTATTCACCAGATCCACTGAGCACTTACTCCATGCTAGATGTTGGGGAGACAACAGTGAGTGATACAAACATGGCTCCTGCCCACCTGGAGCTCACCTGTGGTCCAGTGAGGGAGGCAGATAGATAGTACATGGGTAAGTGCACATTGATTACAGATGAGTTAAGACCATTGAAGGAAAAGCCCAGGTTAGCTGAGATTGTATGGGGAGGGGTTAGTGGGACAGCCTCCTGGGTTGTGGGAAAGGGGTTCTGGGACAGCCCCCCGAGGACTGACAGAGAGGGAATCTGAGACCTGAAACATGGGTCAGAGTTACATAGGAGTAAAGAGGAGAACAATTTTCCAGGCTGAGAAAACAAACAAACAAACAAAAAATTTCTTTAGATCAAGTTTTCAGGAATCTATAAAATATGTAAAACATTAAATCATCACTAGCAAAGTGGCTGACTGCAGCATATTAGCTTCAATTTAAACATGAGTTGTAGCAATGTCCAAAATAACCCATCTTATTCCCAGTGACTCGGGACACATTTTCTTTGCACCTGCTTCCTGCTCTGGCAAAACCTGTGTTAAGTAAATATTAATGAGAATTCCAGGACTCTTTGGTTGAGCAATTTTTTGGTCTAGTTTTGTTTATTTAAATCATTTCCAGGGAATTCCCTGGCAGTCCAGTGGTTAGGACTCTCACTGCCGAGGGCCCGAGTTCAATCCCTGGTCGGGGAACTAAAATCCCACAAGCTGTGCTGCACGCATTCCCCAACCCCCCAGAGAAAATCATTTCCAGAATCTAGTCCTTTGCTTAAGCCATGGAATTCTGTGGTATGTTTCTTAAAGTGGTCATCAGCTTTGTGCTTTGGTTGGCTGGATCAGCCCATGGAAAGTCCCTACATGTACATATAAGGGAATCTCTGGATCTGACACACAAATGAAGAAAAAAAAGATGTTGCATAAGGAAGGTGCAGCAAGAATTTCAGTATGGACACCTTGGATATCAGACCGCGGTGATGCGGCTCGATGATAAGCACATTTAATGCTCTGTACACGGGTATAAACTGTTTCTGGGAACTGACATGGCCTTTTTGGAAGAGGGTGAGGTAGAAGCAAGAAGCCAGGGATCCCCCTTTGTGTGGAGCCTTTGGACCTGGTGGGTTTTTTATGAATCATGGACCACAACCTTGGTGGATGCCAGGAAGAAACATTCAGCAGTAGCCTTTGCTTTTTTAAATTTATTTTGCTTTATTTTTTTATTTTTGGCTGCACTGGGTCTTCGCTGCTGCGCGCAGCTTTCTCTAGTTGCGGCGAGGGGGAGCTACTCTTCGTTGTGGTGCACGGGCTTTTCATTGTGGTGGCTTCTCTTGTTGCAGAGCACGGGCTCTAGGTACGCAGGCTTCAGTAGTTGTGGCACATGGGCTCTAGAGCGCAGGCTCAGTAGTTGTGGCACACGGGCTTACTTGGTCCGTGGCATGTGGGATCTTCCCAGACCAGGGCTCGAACCCTTGTCCCCTGCATTGGCAGGCGGATTCTTAACCACTGCGTCACCAGGGAAGTCCCAGCCTTTGCTTTTTGATAGTTTCTGAGACTTGTGAGTAAAAAAACAATAATCTGCATTCGTGAGATTCATTTCCACCATTCACAAACCCATCTCTGTTTCTTTGGAATCTAAGCCTAAGACACAAAATATGGATGTCTAAGCAACTTGTACTCTTGGGTGTTATGTAAGTGATACCTTCAGTGTCGCTTTTTTATGCCAGTTTTGACAAAGTTCCCATATTTGTCTATAGAATAGCATTGACTTACACATCCCAGTTTAAAACTACCTCATGAACCATGCATAGGTGTCTCATTCATTCATTTAATCAGCACATGTTTATTGAGCACCTCCTATGTGTCAGGTGCTGTTTTATATGCTGGTGGTGAACAAAACAAATTTTTTATCCTGATGAGCTCACACTTAATTGAGAGGTGCAGTCATTGAATAAATATATACATAAATAGAGAAATATGTCAATCATATAAGTGCTAAGAAGAAAAAATGATAGGGGATAGAGAGTGACGGGGGCAGAGGTGTACTGCTTGGTACAGGGCAGCCAAGGAGATCTCTCTGAGACGATAACGTTTTAGCAGAGGCCTGAAAGAAATAAGGGAAGAAACCACGTGGTTTTGTGGGGGAAGAGCATTTTGCACAGAGGGAACAGCAAATGCAAAGGAGCTGAGGAACGAGTATGTTTCACCTGTTCAAGGAATAGTAAGCACAGTAGTGGGAGTGGAATGGGACACCAAGGCGGTGGTGGGTGGGAGGGAAGATGTGTTAGGACATAAAAGTCTGAGAGGTAGTCAGAGGCCAGAACAAATTGGGTGAGGTAAGGACTTCAGGTTTTAACCTCTGTGTGATGGGCAGCCGTTGGAGGGTCTTGAGCAAGGTCTGACATGATCCCACTTAGGTTCCATTCAAGGAATCCTGGGGGTGGCAGGCTGTCGGGCTGGGAGTGGTTGTTCCTAGAAGTGCTCCAGGTCACCCACCTCTCTCTAACCAGGGCAACCTCACTTTGATCTATTTCACGTATTTGGCTTCTGGGTAGATTTTTTTTTTTAAAGAAAGGTTCTCATTGTTTCAAAAACTTCCAAAAATTACTGTTTTATATTGCCAGTGATATTTATAAAAATGGGTGGCAAGTAGAAAAATTAAAGTAGTAGGAAATGAGTATCTCATAAATTTTACTCTATTGAGAAGACAAAGATGGAACCTACTATGAAGACAGGGGTGGTCAATCTGAACCTCAGCTGGACCATCTACATTTAAAGCAGTTGAATTGTTCCTTTGTGTTAACTACAAAGGAAGAGAGCAAAATTAAAAGTGAGGATTATATAGGGTATTTATAATACTTTTTAGTAGGGTGGGAATAGAAGTCTGTTCAAAACGAGTGGCTTCTTCACATCCATCTTTAAGAACACATGTGTAGTCAAGACAGGTATCCCCTGTGCAGTGCAAAACTGAAGTTTAAAAACACGTGCTGTCGGGCTTCCCTGGTGGCGCAGTGGTTGAGAGTCCGCCTGCCAATGCAGGGGACATGGGTTCGTGCCCCAGTCCGGGAAGATCCCACATGCCGCGGAGCGGCTGGGCCCGTGAGCCATGGCCGCTGACCCTGCGCGTCTGGAGCCTGTGCTCCGCAGCAGGAGAGGCCACAACAGTGAGAGGCCCGCGTACCACAACAAACAAACAAACCAACAACAAAAAACACATGCTGTATATTTACAACATTTTAAATAGAACTTGTCATTTTTGCTTCTTTCCCTTTGTATTACACTGATGAATGGAAAAAATCTAATGTTTGAATTTTTAAGAATTGATATTTTAAATTGATATTTATTTTCATGAATTTTAAAATTCATTATCTCAGAGAGGTGTTATTAAGTTGTTGCCTGACATTTATTGAGTGACAACAATATGATAGGATCAGTGTTTTTAACGCGATTGATTTAAAAAGACATAAATTCTTTAAAACTCAAAACCTCAGTAAAAGTACATCATTATTTAAAGGAAGCCTGCTCTCTGCTAGCCTCTGTGTTGAACATTTTGCATGCATTAAATGTTTTAATCCCGATAACCACCCAGAACCAGGCATTATTTTACTCACTCCACAGATAAGGAAACTGAATCACAGAAAGTAAAGCGATTGACCCCGAGTCATGAAGCAAAGGGGTGGTACAGCTGAGCTCGAGGGGTGGATCTGTCAGCCTCACGGCCGGCCCTTCTGCTGCTGCAGGGAACCATTCTCCCAGGAAGGGAAAGGTGGTTTGTCTGGAATACTCTAGATGGGGTCTAGATCTAGGTGGCAGAGAAATTTCACATCCTCCGTGCCTTTGCGAAAACGTATCTTTACTTGAGCCCATGGTCCAGTGACCACATAAATGCTGTTTCTAATGCTCTGGGTTATGGAACCTTAACATATCAGCATTTTGGGGTTCTTTTGGGGATGGAAAATGAAATTTGAAATAGATTTTTTTTAAGTACATAATAAAACCTCAGAACTTTGATATCCATAAAATAATGCTAATGGTTCTTGCCAGCAAAGTGTGTCGCTGGATGTGAATCCCTGATATTGAGATACGTTTGTCAAAATCTTTCTCCTCAAGGAATCAAGACATCTAGGAATATCCGTCCTTAGAATGTTCATTGCTCTAATAAAGTTATTCCATGGTCCTGCAAACATAAATGCCTAGTCTATAGTCTTTGGATTTTAATGTGTAATAAAAATGGAAATAGATTAAAAGTTAGATATTAACACTAAAGGGGAAAGAACAGACATAATTGTATGAATGCACTTAGGTCACAATGTGTTCATTAAATGTTGATGGAAGCTGACGTTCTTCAGATGGAGGAATCAGTCTGAGAAGGGACTAACATAGCCCCAGGGTCAGTTGTCTTCAGTGTCCGCTCTCTGCCTTCTCTGTCTCTGCTGTCTCTCTGTCTCTGTCTCTTTCTCTCTCTCTTTGTGGCTTTCCCTTCATCTTAAAGAAAAAGAGTACTAGGGTAACCAACAAAATTACAAGAAGTAGGATAAAAAGTGGGGACTTAGCCCAGTAATTTGAAAACATATTATAAGGTTACAAATAATAAAACAGTGCTTGGCCAGGAATTAGGCAGCAGATAACACATCAAACTAGAAGGTCAAGAATCAGATTTACTTCCAGGTGGGTAAAGGGAATCAGAATCAATCAGGAAGTGACTGGATGGATTTTTCAAACAATAATTTTTTCTATCATTTTCTAATTCCTTAGGAAAAAAAAGTGACAAAGTATTTTCTCATTGCTTACATCAAAATAAATTCCATTTGGGGGAGATTTTAATGTAAAAACAAAACTCCATAAAATATTAGAAAGAAAATAAATATCCTAAGCTGGTAAAGGGCTTTTAAAGCATAACTCTGAAGTAGAAACAGGAACAGGTTGATTGATTTTATTAAATTTTAATTAAGAACTTGTATATGATTTAAAATATAATACCCAATTGAAAGACATGTAAACTTGGACCAAAATATGCAATTGTATAAAAGTTAGTATCTTTATTATATAGGGAGGCCTTATAAGTAGAAAAGGTCATTACCCCAATATCATAGTTTAACAGAATGATGAACATAATGAAAAGAAATTACTCTGAAAAAACAACTGTTTAGTAAGTGCTTAAGAAAATACTTTTAATGTCACAAGTAATCAAATAGATGCATGTTGAAGATTTTTTTTTTTTTTTTTTTTTTTGCTTATCAGACTCTCAGAGATTACAAAGCATAATATTTAGTCTTTTCTGGGGTATAGGAAAATTGACACCATGGATAAGAGCATTATATAATATTTCTGGTGAAAAATTTGGCAGTGTGCATCAAAAACTTTTAAAATGTTTATAGCTTTCAACCCATTAATTTCACTCAAAGTATTTATCCTAAGGAAATAATTAGAAATGTGGACAAAAATTTGTACAAAATATTTATTATGGCATTAAAGATCATAAATATTGAATGCTATAGGAAATTGCTCATGACAAAATTATATGTAAAAAAAGGTGATATCAATTTGATTAATTTTCTCCACAGGGATACTGGAAGAAAATATATCAAATTGTTAATAGTGATTATCTCTGGCATTTTAGGTGACTTTTGTTTCTATCTTTAAACTTTTGTGAGTTCTCTGACATGTCTACAATACTCATGTATTTTCTCCACACTTAAAGGAGAAAAGATTAAATGTTAAAAAAAAAAAGTTCCTTCTCTTTGGCTTCAGACAGATTTTGAGCACATCCTCCTTGGATGGCTACCAGTTAAATTATCAGTCTTTCGTGTTGCAGTGTGAATTAATTTAGGTATCTTTTCCTTTGTAGCTAAGAGAAGCGTCCTTGACAAAGTAGTCAGAGAGGGGAGGCAGACTTAGGCAGGCTGCTTTATCCCCTAAGTGCTTTTGCTTTTATGGACCACTTCTTCCATAAAAAAAATCAAAAATTGTATTTTAGAATTGGGTTGATATGTAGGGGAATATAATCCAGGGTAGATTATATTCATTTTTTTCTTCTGATTTTAAAAGAAATTAAAAGAATGTTGTGGGCTCCTGAAAGCATCATGGCCCTAAGTACTGTGCTAACTGGGCTTTAACAGAGGAGTCGGCCCTGGGCCCCGGTGTGAGGCTCAGGGGTGCAGGAGCCGGGGGTGGGGAGGGGCGCACAGAGGATTCTAAAAGGCACATTCTACTCCACTGAGTGGCCTTGAGCATTTCCAATTTATTTGTTGTCTTTGTGAGAAGAATCCAAATTTCAGGCTCCCAGGGAATGCTTTCTAAGCCCTGTAGTGAATTGTGCATGACATTTTCAAGGCCTTTAATGGGAAGGCGTGCTAGACTTCTATGTGAATTTCTGATTGGGGGGTGGGAGTGGTTCACAAAAGGCAGGGCGACTCCCAGACTTCTGACCAGGACACCTGGCTCCGTGGTGGTGCCACTCTTCAGTGTAGAGGTCATGAAGGAGGAAGATTTCTATTTGGATATGTTGAATTTTAGGTGACTTGGGACACAAGAAAGAGGTGCAAAGTACAGTCGTTGGGATGTCCTAGAACTCAGAGGGGAGAGGTGTGCTAGATTCGTGGGCTTGAGACACCAAGGGACAGGGGGTGGATGATGACACGAGCATGGGTGAGTGACTGGGAGAGCAGTGAGAAGAGAGGTGACATAAGAACAGAGTTCCCAGAATGCTTCCAGAGGATTCGGTGGAGGGCACCTGGGGGCAGGAAAGAGGAAAAGCTCAGGCTAGTGATGCTGACACTGAGAAGGGATACAGTTCCCAAAGGAGGATGTGATTCACAGGTTTAAAAGCCACAAAGAGGTTTAGCAAGATAAGGATTAAAAAGTAAGACATTTAAAGGTTAGGCAGTGGTTGGCGACCTTCGCTCAAAACATTTGGTGCCAGGCGAGATTAAAGTGGGCTTAGGAATATACGGATGGAGAAATAGAAAGATGACTCTCTTGAGAAGCTGGCTGTGAAAGGGAAGAAAGAATTCAGGTCATAGTAGGGTTATTATTGTTCTTAAGCTTTATTTATAAGAAAGGAGATAGTAGAGCATGCTTATATACTGAGGGAGTAGGAGAACGTCATGGGTTGAGTTGTTTTGCCTGAAATTCATATGTTGAAGTCCTAACCTCTAGTACGTTAGAATGTGACTTATTTGGGTAAGGCGTCTTTGAAGATGTAATTAGTTCATATGAGGTTATACTGGTGTAGGATGGGCCCCTAATCCAATATGACTGGTGTCCTTATATGAATGGAAAACAGGTCTGCAAACAGGGAGAACTCCATGTGAACACAAAGGCAGAGATTGGGGTGATGTGTCTACAGGCCTAGGACCACCAATGATTGTCGGCAAACCACCAGACGTGAGGGGAGGGGCCTGGAACAGGTCTTTCTCTAGCGCTTTCAGTGGGACCATGGCCCTGGCAACAATTTGATTTCCAACTTCTAGCCTCCAAATCTGTGAGACCATAAATTTCTGTTGTTTCAACTAATCTGTTCATGGTACTTTGTTTTGGAAGCCCTGGGAAAGAGAGAGAGAAAATAGGAGGAGAGGGGAGGGAAGGGGAGAGGAGACCTAAATAAATCCTAACTCGAATGCTCTGGCTAGGTGGTATTGTCAGAGCAGCATTCTGCTTAGGGACCACCATAGGAAATATGTCAAAGAATACATGGAAATGCCTCCGAACCAACTAAGCGACACGAAGAGGGCTACATCCGGTGTTTTGGTTGTATCTCTTCAGTCAAATGACCTAGAAGTCATTTCTACACACTGTTGCTGGAGACAGAAATCCTTGTGAGTGTTTTTTCTAGTTGATCATTTCTCTATTATATAAGTTCAATAAAATCTAACATCACAAAGCATAATTCATAGTGCTCTTAGAGAAAATAGTTACAGGAACTTGGCAGTATAAATCTTGGTAGTATTGACAAAAAGTGTTTATGTAGATATTTTCAAATACCTCAACTTGAGCAGAAAAGTGGGAGTGAATAAGTAACAAATTGCACTCAAATTTTAACAAATTGATTTCCACTAAAATCAAAATGAAAAAAGATTTATATCTTGGCTGAATATTAATTTTTATGCTCTTTATAGAGGGCCAAATTAATCTTTAGGGTAAAATTCATAATTCAACCAAATAAGAATTACATACATCAAGAAAAAGAGCTAGAAATTTATTCAATGAAATGCAGCTGTTTCTCAACTCTAACTTGATCTTCATTTATTTACTTTTGGGGAACAAATGCATTATCAGACATTTGCTACCTTATTTACTTTGTAAATGACTTTTGATAATGTTGTTTGTGCTAAAAGGATATGAATACTATGTTGAGCAGGAGAAAGGCTGTTTCATGTTTATGGATTGCCCAGGAAAAGCTGCGTCTGAGAAGAGGGCATGTTCCATGCTGGAGTATGAGGTGAAGAGGGAGAGAAAGGAGCAGTAAACAGACACGGTACAACTTGCTAAGCTTTGTGGCCTTGGGCAAGTCACTTCACTTCTCTGGGCCTCGGTTTCCTTACCTCTAACACAGAGTTAATCAGACCTACTTCACTATTGTATGGGAAACATCTAGAGTGTCTGAGGCAGAATAAAAGCGCAGTTGATGTTAGTAGCATCTCTTTTATACCAGGATCTGTAATGGGAGACAGTGTGGTATTGTGGGAAACAGGTGAGTTTTGGAATAGGCTGGTCTAGATACAAATTTTAGCTCAGCTTCTTACTAGTGTGTGGTTGACTGTTACCAAGTTACCGAACTTCTCTGAGTCTCTTTTTCTTCATCTTACCACTCTTATTTTGTAAAGTTGTGTATTGATTAAATGAGACAACATAAAAGAAAGCATTTGGCATAGTGACTCTCAGGGTCACTGCTGGCCTGTATGACATCTTTATGTGAACTGCAGAAATCAACCCCTTCCCCAAGTGATTTGACTTCTGCCTATTAGAAAGTCTTCCTAATATACTGATAATTAGAACAAAACACTTTACGGCTTACAGTAATTTTCTAGAGCCGTAGCAGAATACCACAAGCTGGGTGACTTAAACAACAGAGGTTTATTTCTCACAGTTCTGGAGCCTGGAAGGTCA
Source organism: Aethalodelphis obliquidens (assembly GCF_003676395.1). Taxonomy (NCBI): domain Eukaryota; kingdom Metazoa; phylum Chordata; class Mammalia; order Artiodactyla; family Delphinidae; genus Aethalodelphis; species Aethalodelphis obliquidens. The sequence goes on along the minus strand of NW_020837950.1, from coordinate 9,881,096 downwards.
CGATCAAGGTGCCGACAGGGTTGGTTTCTCCTGAGACCTCTCTCCTTGGCTTGCAGACTGCCGCCTTCTCACTCTGTCCTCACATGGCCTCTCTGTGTGCTCACATCATTGCTGTCTCTTCCTCCTCTTATAAGGACACCGGTCCTATTGGATTAGGGTTCCATCCTTATGACTTTATTTTACTTTAATTACCTTGCTAAAGGCCCTATCTCCAAATACAGTTACATCGGGGGGGTTAGGTCTTCAATATATGCATTTGCAGGGGACACAGTTCATGCCATAACACTATGGTCTAGCAGAAAATTGTCAGAATAAATATGCAGATCTATGGTATCTACACTTTGAATGTGGTGCCTTTGTGCAGAGTGCAACCTGGGGAGCCTCCCACAAGGCTGGCACATAGGTGCTGATTTAACGCATATTTCCTCTTCTTCCCTCTGTCTCCTGTCTCGGTCTTCCTTTCTTCCTCCCAGGCATCTGCAGATCTTGCAGCCTTACCTGAGTAGTTGTCATCCTGAATGGGGTTGTACGACCCCCTAACGAGGAGTCTCCGTTGGGAGCAAATGTCACTTGAGTTTTCCTGCCTCCACACATACCCAGAGTCAGGGTTGATATTTCTGCCCTATGTTTCTCTTTATCCCACTGCCTCCTCATCTCCTCAAGCCAATCTGTGAGCGTGAAACTTGAGGAAATCAAAAAGGAGCCCCTTAGCAGGAAAAAGCAGGTGAGCTCTAGGGAGCAGTAGCTAAACAAGGAAGCAATTGGTGAAGAGGAAGTGATGTTGGACAGGTGCTAAAGTGTCTGCCCTTTCAGCTTAGTTCCACCATTCCTACTCACTCCTTGAAGACTTTTGTCCAACGGTCTTTCTAGTCACCCCTATGCTTGTCAGCACTGATGACTTCCACTTCTAAGAGTTGATCCATCCAACACCTGAGCCAGTGACTTTCATCTCCATTCCATTGCAGCTACCAGCCCAGAAGCCTGGGAGTCATTCTTGATTTTTCTGTCTCCCTTACCTTCCATATCTAATCCATCCCTAAGATTTTGGGCTTTATGTCCAAAGTATCTTTCCAGTTAGTCAACATCTCTCCATTTCTACTCCCATCAGCTAAGTGCAACCACTTAGCTGCACCTGGACCACTGCTCTTAACCTATCTTCCCAAATATATTCTTGCAGCTCTCCAAACCACTTCCCACCCAGCAGCCACAGTGGCTGTTATACAATGTGAATTTCATCCTTCCATTTCTCTGAGGAAGACTATTTAGAGACTTTCTGTTGCTTTTGGAATAAAAGCTGAATGCCATTCCATGTCCACACAAGCCTTCCCTGCATGGTTTAGCTCCTGCCATATTTATCACCCTCACTTCATGCCCCCTTTCCCCTCACTCACTCATGTCACCTTTCACTTTTCTTCAACATGCGTCCTTTCTTTCTGAACCAGGAAGCAGGCTCTCACCTGCAGACACTGAATCCGCAAGTGCTTTGATCTTAGACTCCCCAGCCTCCAGCACTGTGAGAGAGAAATTTCTGTTGTTTATAAGCCACTGTGTTTATATGTTTCTGTTGTTTATAAACCATGATGGCATTCTGTTATAGCAACCCAAACAGACTAAGACAGAAATTGGTGCTGAGAGAGAGGTTGCTGTTGTAACAGAGGCCTAAAAGTGTGGAAGAAGCTTTGGAAGTGGGTAATGGAAAGAGGCTGGAAGAGTGTGGAGATGCACGCTAGAAATACATCTGATTCTGATGAGGATTCAGAAAGAAAAGAGGAGAGCTGTAGAGAAAGCATCAGTCCTCCTAGAGAATACCTAAGTAGTCATGAACAGAATGTTGATAGAAATATGGACAATAAAGGCCTTTTTGATGAGGCCTCAGATGGAAATGAGGAACATGTTATTGGAAACTGGAGGAAAGGCAATCCTTGTTGTAAAGTGGCAAAGAACTTGGCAGAATTGTGTTCCCGTTCTAGTGTTTTGTGGAAGGCTGGACTCGAAAGTGATGAAATCAGATATTTAGCTGAAGCAGGTTCTAAGCAATGTGTTGAAGGTGTGGCTCGACCCCTCCTGACTGCTGATAGTAAATGCCAGAAGAGAGAAATGAGTGGAAGATGGAATTGTTAAGCAAAAGTGAACTAGACTTACAGATTTGGAAAAGTCTCAGCCTCTCCATATCACAAGAAGTGAGAAAGCGTGTTCAGGAAAGAACACTGTGTGGCCAAGTGACCCCTGGATTAGTAAGTGTTGGAACCACGGACCTAATCAGCCTTCTCGATAGAAGCCAGGTGTTATTCTTCAAGACGAGGGGGAAATGACCCCAAAGTCGACTCAGAGATCATTAGGACTGCTTCCTTGGTTTCAAAAGGGGGGACCATCGCCTTGCTTTCAACAGGCCAGGTGACCTCTTCCCAAAGCTATGGGGGCAGGGCCATCCTGAACCTGGGAGGCCCTACCCCTGCCTGACAAAGTTTCAGGGACAGGATCACTACTCCAGTGGGTCCAGGAAGTGGGACTCCTGCCCCAGTGGGTTTGAAAGGCGACACTTCTGTGCCAGTGGGCCTGGAGCACAGAGAACTGAGCTAAAGAGGATTATTCTTGAGCTCTAAGATCTCATGGAGTTTGCCTTGTAGTTTGGACGTATTTGGGACTCATTAACCCTTTCTTCTTTCCTATTTCACCCTTTTGGAATGAAAAGGTCTGTCCTATGCCTGTCCCACCATTATATGGTGGAAGCACACAACTTGCTTGGTTTCACAGGTTGGCACATGAAGAGTCATCTGCCTCGGGATGAGTCATACCTCCAATCTCACCCATGTCTGACTTAGATGATATTTAGATTGAGACTTTGAACTTTAGACTTTAGAGGTGTTGCTGGAACAAGTTAAGACTTTTGGGGCTGTTGAGATGTAATGAATGTATTTTCATGTGAGAAGAAAAAGAATTTTGGGGGGGCCAGAGGTGAACTGCTATAGTCTGAATATTTGTGTCCCTCCAAGTTCATATGTTGAAACTCTAACCCCCCACGGTGATGGTACTAGGAGATGGGGCCTTTGGGAGGTGATGAGGTCATGAGATTAAAACGGACCCTCGAGAGCTCCCTCACCCTTTCTGCCATGCGAGGACACAGGGAGAAGACAGTCATCTGTGAGCCAGGAAGCAGGCTTGCACTAGACACCAAACCTGTCAGCACCTTGCTCCTGGACTTCGGTCTCCAGAACTGTGAGAAATAAACTTCTGTTGTTTATAAGCTACCCAGATATGGTATTCTGTAATAACAGGCGGAATGGACGAAGACGCCTTCCTTGGAGCTTTGATACATCCTGTTCCTCCGTCTGGAATTATCTTCCCTTCAATCTTTGTTAGGCTGATGCCTTCCCAACTTCGAAGTCTCTTCGTACATGTCCACCCGCTGGTGGGCAAGAAGGTCTTCTCCACTCTTTGTCAAGCGTGCCTCCACCTCTCTTCCTCTCTCTCACAGCGAGCTCCTCTTTGCCTTCACAGCATTGATCACGATGGTAATTTCATATTTACGTCTTTGTTCTTGTCTATGTCTGGCTCTCCCACTAGACTGTCAGCCCTGTGAAGGCAGGAACCATGTGGGGTCGTCCTCCATAGTGAGCCCAACACTTAGCATAATGCTTAGCACCTAGGAGACACATTTGTTGAAGTTTTGAATGAATCAGCCGTTAGATTTTGGTTAAGTCAGTTATCAGTTCTGAACTTAAGCTTCTTCACCTGCATTCCCTAAAGTATCACCCTAAGATTTATAAAATGATTATGAGAAACTTTATGAGTCATTATGTTTTTAAAACGACATGTTTCCATTTTAATTAGTACCTATTAATTCCCTGCTAGGAAAGGTGAGGAAATTAGCACTCCCACTTCTTTCCACTTTCCTCACCCACCTCCCGTTTTTGTTAGTTATATTATTTTATTATATATTGGCAAAGTTTGTAACATTTACACCTGCTTTGTATCTCGAATTCCCTCAGTTACTTAATCTTAGCTTTCTATTTAAATGGATTAACTGCTCACCATCTGTATCAATTTACATTCTTGGTTTCAAACAACAAAGACCAACTTTTGTTAATTTAAGCAGAAAAGGAATTGATCAGAAGGCTGTTGGGTGACTCACAGGTGGGACGGCTGGGGAATCCTGCTCAGAGCTGGGCAGGAACTAAGGGAGGCTGAGCAGTGAGCAAACTCGGCTGAGGTCCTGCCATGTGAGCATCGGGTTAGGATGCACCGCAGAACCCCCTCCCTCACTGGACCATCCCTCCCTTCCTTCTTTCTTCCCTCTTCCTTCCTCCTTTTCTCCCTTCGTCCCTCGCATTTCTCCCTCCTCCTTTGCTGTAACGTGCGTCGAAGCTTTCTTGTCATCTCTTTTCATTTTACTTATGATTAATCTGAGAAGCTTTTCCAACCGGTATCTGCTCTCGTGTCATGTGGATGAATTCCCCTGGACCCTTCCCTTCTACTGTGTCTGAAACCTTATCATTTCCCATTCTGTGTTGTTTGAAGGCTGGGGGTGTTTTGTTTTCTTTCCACCTTTTTTTTTTTAAGCCTTGGGAACGGACAAAAAAAAAAGAGGGCAGATGGGGCTGAAGATGTGGGAAATCTCCACCAGAAAACCCATGCTTTGTTTTGTATTCTAATTTTGTCAAGTGTACTTTATGAGGATTCACCCCAACTAGTTGGGGTAGATCACATTCTCATGTGCTGTGGTTCCTGAGCTCCAGATTATTCCACCCGCACAGGTCCTAGATCCACTGAGTGGTCCTAAAGCCTTCATTTCTGGCAGAGAAAATGGCCTCTGGGTGTCTCTTCCTATTTCATTCATCCATCTATTTTCTATTCTCTCCCATTTCTATTGGGAGACATTTCTATTCCCTCCCGATAAGAAGAGGGAAAATATGAAGGTGTACCCTCAATTCACTTCTCTCCTGATTGAGAATAAAGGAGTTGCAGTTTACGATTTTTTTGATACCCTGTTACTGCATCTGGTGGGCCAGGGGTGGGTGATGGTATGGCTGGAGGGGTTGGGGGCCAAAGGTCATATTTGGGAGCTATGCTAGGTCAGAAACTTCTGCTTCATTCATTAGCTGCCCTCCCCTTGCTTGGTTGATATCGGTGAAATTTCTGCTAATTGTTTGACTTTAAGGATTGAAGGGGGAAAGTCTGTCCATCTTCATTGGTTCCAGCACCCTGATAATATACCCCCTATTCGCCTAATCTGATTCAAGTTGGATTTCTGTCACTTGTGAGCCAAACTCTACTAACACATGGAGTGCCATAGACGCAGGAGGCAGCCTTCTGGTCAACAATGAGAGACCCAACTTGTATCTTATCAACTCTCTACGCTTTTCTGCTCAGAGGTGGGTCATAGGGAGCCTATGACCAGGAGCATCTCTTTCTCCAGGGGCAACATTGGGTTGTTTGCTTAAATACTCAGTTTGCAATCACATAAAACTATAATGTTAAGCATTAACAGACCCAGTTTAGACTGGATCATTTTAAGAGTAGCTTGACTGTTAATTTTATGTGTCAACTTGCTTAGGCCATGATAGCCCAATATTTGGTGAAGTTATCAGTCTCGATGTCTCTTTGAAGGTATTTTAGAAATGTGATTAACATTTAAATCAGTAAGCTTTGAGTAAAGCAAATCCTCCTCCTTGATGTGGGTGGGCCTTATCTAATCAGTTGAAGGCCTTAAGAGAAAAAAGACTGAGGTCCCATGGGAAAGAGGGGACTCTGCCTCCAGACAGTCTTCAGACTCAAGCTGCAACATCAGCCATCCCCTATGTCTCCAGCCTGCTGTCCTGTCCTACAGATTTCACAGTTTTGGGTTTGCCAGTCCCCACTATTGCTTAAGCCAATTTCTTAAAATTCCCCGTATATATGTGTACACACACACACACACACACACACACACCCTAATTCAAGTAGCAATTACTGAACACCTCAGTCACCACAGATTTTCAATGTATCTCCTAAGGGGCAACTAATTTTGCCTGTTGCTGACTCCTGTAGGATTTGCCAAGATGAGTTTGCTGCAAAGGGAACAGGCAGGCTCTGGATTCAGACCGCTTCAGGCAGGTTTCAGTCCCCAGACCCACCACCTACCTTGCTGTGTGACTTGACAGCTTCTGCGCTCTCCCTGTGCCTCAATTTTCTCATCTGTAAAATGGGACAGATGTTTGGATGTACCTTGCAAGGTTCTGTGAGGATTAACTGAGATAATAGATGCAAAGTATTTATAACAGGTTCTGATACATTGCAACTTCTTAATAAGTTTTGGCAATTATTACAGGTCCACTGTAGTCCCATATCTGAAGCCTACAGAATGTATACTGTGTGTTCCATAACACCACCAGCAGGGGCTGGGTGGCCCCTCATAATCAAATTCACTCATATTTCTGCAGTGAAATCCACTAAGAGGAGTAAATAAAGACCACAACCTATTAGTTCAGGTCAGTTTTTGCCACCGTATGAGTTCAGGAAAAACTTGGTTTTCAGAGCTCTTTAGATTTTGGAATTGTGGCTAAGGAATTGCAGACCCGCATCACACATAATGTTTTCAAGATTCCCCCAAAACAAGTTGGCTGGCTGGGTGAGCTTGTTTAATATTTTCCACCTGAACACTGGAGCATGTCTATCATAAAAATAATTTTTGTTTAGGCATAACTGATAAAGAGCTATTTTTTTGGACTCAGCATTGATATGAGTTGCTTCTGGAGACTGCTCCTGGTTTGCCAGATGAAAGCTATGCCCTCAGGGTAGAGAGGTTGCTTGTCCCCATGCTGTGCTGTTTGTCACAGGGTGGAAGGTGTCCTTCCACTTCACACCAAGTCCTCCCTGTTCCTTACACAAGCTGCTAGACTGAGGGACCAGACCTGCCATGTGCTGGGAGGAAGCCAGGCTCTTGGTGGGATGTGGGAGAATTAGAATCATACTCCTTTATCCATTCAACATATATATTTGTGAGCACTTGCTCTGTGCCAAATATTAGAAGCTGTGTCTATATAGCATTTCATTATTGATCAAGCACTTTCACATTCATTGCCTCTTTTAGTAATCTGATGAGGAAGATACAGTCAATGGGGTTATCCTTGTTTTCTTGGTGAAGAAGCAGAGTCTTAGAATGTTTGTGTCACTTTAAGGCACAGATGTAGCTGACCTGAGACATAAAACCCGGTTCTTCACTTTCTTCTTGCACTTTGTGAAAATAGGGGTGAATATCTATTTTTGAACCCATAAAGAGTAAAATGCTTGGCAGTCAAAATAGGATTTGAAGAGCTTTGGCAAAACGTCTCATGGAACCTGTTTCAGCTTAAGGTGGATAATCAGGTATTTCATGTTATATGGGGTTACCTTGTGCTTTGGATGGCGTGATGCATCACCCAGATCCCCTCTTCAGGACAGAAGGGCTTAGTCCCTTAGCTACTGGGAAGGTTGTTGGCTAATGTCTCTCTCTGGGAATGGCCATCAGGTGGGGAGAGAGCCCCACTCCCACTTTGCGGGCAGCCTGCATCCCGTGATGCTGATATACAAGCCCCGTCCCCTTCCCCTGACTGGGGACAGCTCTGAAGGGTCATTCCTGCTCTAGATTTCCTGTGGGGTTGGCTGAAACCTTGCTGTGAAAGGTCCTTATTGTATGAGAAAATACCCACTTCTGAGATTTCCTGTCTTTGTTCATTAAAAGCAAAAGCAAAAAAAAATGACCCCTCTTGAAAGTTACCAGGTCTTTTGGTTGAACTAGACATGGCCATTTGTTGTCTCTTTTTATTTATGAACATTCACTCTAGTTTTAATTTAACTCAAAATACAAATAGCCAAGCCAACTTGAACCAATTTCACCACTGAAATTTTTGCAGAACAGAGAATTACAAGAGGAACTTAAAGGACAAGGCATTAGTTGGAACAGGAAACACAGAACATAATAGCAGACTGGAATACTTTTGGTGATGATGCATGGGGTTGAAATGATGTGAAAGGGAAATCATTTAACCATGGAAATTGAACAAAGGAGAATTCCATGATAATGATTCCAGGCCTCAGTTTTCAGGAAAAGAAAATAGTAGGCATCAGAATAAGGTCACCCTGGCACATGTGGCATTTTGGATCCATTAGTCCATGTGCGTTTGGCAACCTGGTTTATTCTCTGCCAGAGCATGAGTTAGCTTTTATCTCAACAGTCCTTCTGCTCCTTTGAGGATAAAACACAGGCCCATTTTATAATATACTGCAAGATACCTCAGGGTAAGAGCCACCTTAGGGAAGGAGCATTTTCACAGACAAACTGGCGACTCAGTCTGAACTGGAGTTTCCAGGTTAAAACAGTTGCATTCTCTGGAGAAAAGGAAGAGGAGGCAGGGCTGTTCTTGTGATTGTTTTTTCTAATATTTCCTACCAAGCCACTGCTTTGGGATAATAACAAAATGATTTCACTATGGAAAAATGCAGAGAAAAGAAACTGGGGCTGTTTGATTGGCTAATAATGAACATAAAGGACTTCATGCTTGTTGAATGGCAGATTGAAATCCAGTGTGTATTCATGCAGATCTTATGGGGGTAGTATTGGATTAGACCACAAATTAGTGCTGGCATTAATGAGATGAAAGCTATAAAATACCGAGAGTTCCACTAACCATGATCTCTGATAGGGCCCAAGTGAAAGCACCCAGACCTTTCAGACAAGTCTTGTGTGAAAGCAGAGACACCAACAACAAAGACACCTTCAAAATGGGGGAAAACTGGGGATTATATAACGGACTGAAGTGGTGTTAGAAATCTTGGTTAAAAGAACAGAGCACAGCTGAATGACAAACATAGCCTTGCCTAGAATAATGATTTTTAGAAACAGACCCTGTTTAGATGCTACTCAAATGATCAGGGAGAAGGATTACGCCCCTTCCTTGTAGAGAAGTTAGTCTAAACAGGAACCTCTCTGTGATAATACCACTATTGCTACTGCTACTACCTACACACCTTACATGTGATATGTATTGTGATTTAGTGTTTAGTGTACCCTTGATATTTGTCATCCTGTGTAATCCTCACGATATTTTCACATTGATAGTTGAATCCATGTCTGTGCACCCAGTTAGCATTTGAATTCCACGACTGCAGGAACTGGGTCTTATTCATTTTATGAAAATCCTCCTCTTTCCGTTTAATTTTTCACGTATAGGTAATTTGTTTCAAAGAACATGGCCAGGTGGAAAATCTCTCTTTCCCAGAATTTTTGGGATTACCTGGCATATAGAACAAATACTGTTATGACAAAATTATGTCATATGATTAAATTAAGTTGATAAATGAGCAGAAAATACCATGTCACATTAACACGGGTGGATTGAATTTGCACACGGAATTCCTGGATGACCTCAGTCTGCAAAACTCATCCACAGCAACTGTCACTGTATTCCCTTTCTCAGGTACTCTAGCAAGGTCTTGGTGAACATGTGTGCATCTCTGTTCAACCTCCTGGTGTCCTAGAACTCCATCAGTAAGTTTTCAGGAATTCTTCTCAGTTTTGTCTCAGGTGAACCAGATGGGACCTCTCCTGTTGGTGCTACGCATGCCTATTTGTTGCCCATCATCCAGTGTTTTATATCCTGTCGCTCTAGGGAAGCCCTGGGTCATGAAGTAGCTATTGCCTGTCCAGCATGCTTTATGTTCGAGGAACACATAGTGGTTGCTGTGTTGCTATGGGGGACAGGACTGGGTGGGAGAATTTATTTCATTTCCCTGATGGTCACCATCTTGGCTGCGTCCTTCCACATCATTTTCCCATATAGCTTGAGAGTTATTTCAGTGCCTGTAAGTCCTTCAAGGTCTTAACACCATCCTTTACCCTGCTTTTTGTAGTCTGTCCTTTCTACTAAAGTTTGATGTATTTGTGCCCAGCACAGGGCCTGACATACAATATATGTTTATTTAGTAAATGTTGAAATGAATGCAACTACTACCCTGTGAGAGAGAGGCCCTTCCATATTCATTGTACATATGAGGGACAATTAAACCAAGAGAAGTTATATCAACAATCTTAGATAAAAATTTACAGCTGGGAAAACCCTTAGAAATGAACCAAGCCTCCCAATCTCATCTCCACTGTTTGCGTTGGTAAGAAAATTAAATTAAGAGGGAGTTGACTTTCCCAGTATCTAGTAGTTAGGGGGTGGTTTAGTAAAGTCTAGAACCCTGAGCCATGATCACTGTCCGTCTCCCCACATGTCTTTCTCAAGGGTAAAGACAGGAGACGTAGAGATGCTTCTGTGCACATCATGTCAATCTTATTTCAACATCTTGCTGCCAGGTATGGCATGACGATGGATTTTTATTTACGCTCCTTGATGAGTGCCTGTCTTTCCACACAGAGAACTTAAGAAATGTCAAGGAAGCAGAGGCTGGAAGGCTTCCTGAACTGGCTGGTACAGAATCATAGAATCTAAAGGTCAGAAGAGGCTTTGCATGTTCCTCAGGCCAGTCATGCTATGAAGTTTGAATCTCCATCTATGACTTTCTGCCAACTGGTGAGCCACATTCTGTTGGCGCATTCATGGCCTCTCTCTTTGGGCAGAGCTGACTCTTAAGATCTGACTGAAGTTCATCTGCCTGGAGCCTTCACTTGAGGTGCAAGTCTACCCCCCTGGGGACACTCAGAACAACTGAATTTTTGGCCCCCAGGGCTGCTCTTCTGACCTGGTGTATCCGTGATGTGTCTCCTATATGAGCGATGTTTTTCTACCAATGTTTCCTAGGCTTTTGAATTCCAAGGCAGATGTCGAAAATGATATTTGCATGACACCCTGGGGTGAACCCGAAGCAAATTAGGGATGTCTGTCTGGGGATTAATGAAAAATTCATTACATTTTCTTTATAGCAGTACATAATTATGATACGAAAATAAAATATAAAATATTAGGGAGGATGTTAAATATTGAATTTGTACCTAGCTTCCAAATAAAATCTTTTCGAAGGTTTGACAGCAAAACTTAGCTTAATTCCATGAATGCAACCTTCAATATCATGTTTTACGTTTGAAATGGCTACAGGTAATTCCTGATCAAGACTTTTTAATGACGGTTTCTTCAAATTTTTGGTAGTCATGATGGACAAGAAGCTGTGATTTAAAATTTAATACCCTTTTTACAACCTTCAAAAATGTGTAATAGTTGAAGTTATAGTTAAAGACTCTCATAGCTTTTCCTTTACTTTCATTGACAGATATAATGTTGAAGTTTCTAATGCTGGTGAGAAAGGACTTCTAATCCAATTGAACTTTTTAAGTATTTCAAAATATGCTGAAGCTCTACTTTGCAGAATGCAGGCACACTGTTAGAGCGCCCAGCCAGTGCTACGGATGTCTCCTTCAGGGGTACTTAAGCTACCCAGGGAGGGAAGAAGTTGTTGTATGTGAAGAGAGGCTCTGAACAGCACCAGAACCACATCCACAGGGCCCCTGCCAGCCTCCCTCCCCCACCTCCAGCTGGCAGCACCTAGGGTCACACACTGTGCTCTTTGGGCATCTGGAGTATGAACTACTTCAGCAGGAGGTCCTCGGTCCCTCTTTCAGGATGGGCAATAATGTGCTCTGCCTCTGTCTGCCAAGGCAGATGTCTCAGGTGGTACAGCACCTTCTTGTCTATGCTCAGTATATCCAGGCTGAGAGCCAGTGCCAAGAGTCACTTTTTGTGCTTTCCCCTGGGGGACCGTGAAAGGCATCCTCAGGCCCACTGTGCTTGAACAATACAGAGCCCTTACCAGGGCCGTCTTGACCACAGCTGGCTGGCATGGGGTTTTTTGCTGTCCCAAGTCCTGCTCAAGGGCTGAGTGATTCGTGTCCAGGTACGGCTTTAAACGATTCGGAGCACACTGGGATGCCAAGGCACATGGATTGGGAAGAGAGCCTTTCAGCCATTGATTCCATGATGCAGATTCAAGTTCTTTCGTCATCATGGCCTCTCTCTGATGGTTATGTCAGGCTGATTTCCATCCTTTTCACAGCATGATGCCCAGACCTGAGCTCCAGGTGCAGTCTAATCCACAAAGGAGACCCCCAGGAACCTTCACCTCTCTAGACAGAGATACTATTAAGGCAACACATCTGGTGTCTTCATCATGCCATTGACTCCTATGAAGCTTCTTGTAGCCTTTAAATGAAACCTAAGCTTATTTTAGCCTTTAAGTGGCTTAACTTGTTTCAAACAAAGCCTGCTCTCCTGGCTACAAACAACTGGGCCAGTGATTATTGTGTGAGTCAAAGGCAGAAACCATGGTTGAATACAGGGAGAGCAGCTGTTTCTGAGATGACAAAATTCTGCCACATGAATGGTAGCATCTGTCTCCTTACCTTGAGGGAGGGCACTGAGTACGAATGCTAGTTAGATGGAGAGAAGGCATGTTACTCCTTGCAAACTTAAAGGACCTTCTGATATTCCATGCTAAGGAGCTTAAACTTGATTCTGTGGGCAATGGGGACCATTACAAGTGTTTGAGAAGGCAAGCAACGCAATCCAGTTGTGCACTTTTATTTCGCTTTGGGTTAAGATTCTTTCTTGCAGATTCTCTTCTTTCTCAATGAGCCATTTATATTTGGAGTATGTATAAATAAAAGTGCACCGATAATAAATGTACACCTCAATGAATTATTACAAAATGAACATACAAGTCAATAAATAGACCATTACGAGGAATCTAGAAGATTTCTTTTTTTTTTTTTTTTTTTTGCCGTACGCGGGCCTCTCACTGCTGTGGCCTCTCCCGTTGCGGAGCACAGGCTCCGGACGCGCAGACTCAGCGGCCACGGCTCACGGGCCCAGCCGCTCCGCGGCATGTGGGATCTTCCCGGACCGGGGCACGAACCCGTGTCCCCTGCATCGGCAGGCAGACTCCCAACCACTGCACCACCAGGGAAGCCCTAGATTTCTTACTTCTCTTTCCCAATCACTTCCTCCTTCTTCCTGTCCAGAGGTAAACCACTCTCCTGACTTCTAATGCATAGATTAGTTTTGCCTCTTCTAGATTTATAAATGGAATCATATAATATATGATTGACCCTGACAATATATTAAAACTTTTAGAGCAACTCCAGATATTCCAAATTGGTTGCTCAGTGTTGACGATCCAGTTGAAGGATAGTATCAGCATCCAGAAGCACAAAATGAGTTAAACTAATAAAACCACAGAGCTGGGCTTCCTTGGTGGCGCAGTGGTTGAGAGTCCGCCTGCCAATGCAGGGGACACGGGTTCGTGCCCCGGTCCGGGAAGATCCCACATGCCGCGGAGCGGCTGGGCCCGTGAGCCGTGGCCGCTGAGCCTGCGCGTCCAGAGCCTGTGCTCCGCAACGGGAGAGGCCACAACAGTGAGAGGCCCGCGTACCGCAAAAAACAAAACAAACAAAAAACCACATAGCTAATGCTAATTTAATTTTCTATTGGCCAGGCAATTCTATGTTTTTACATTTAGTAATTCATCTAATCCTAATAACAATCTTGTAAGGTGTTATCATTTCCATTTTCAGGTGAGGAAATTAAGTCTCCAACAGGTTAAGTAACTTACCTAAAGTTAACCAACTAGAAGGGCAAAACCAGGATGGGAACCCCGGCAGCCTGGTTGCAGAGCTTGTATTATAACCATTGCTTTACACTGTTTCTGCTGAGAAATTCAGCAGGGAAAGAAATACCTGTTGGTTATTTTCAGTGGGGATTATTCCCACCTTGTGTCCTGTTAAGGAAAATTTCCTAGGTAAATAGTTCTCTGGGTAAGTCCACACATATTCCTAATGGAAGCCTTGCATAGTAGTTGGGTGCAGAATCCTAACCCACGGTGGAGAGGTTGAGAGCATGTGTTCTGGAGCCAGAGGCCATGGATTTGAAGCCTTGCTCTGCATCTTATTTCTTGCAACTTTAACAAGTTACATAACATCTCTGAGCCCTGGTTTTCTTCTCTGTAAATTAGGGATAGTCATTTTTACTTTTACAACATTTTGAAAGTGAAAAAATGTAGAGCACAGGGAGATCAGCTCGGCGCTCTGTGACCACCTAGAGGGGTGGGATAGGGAGGGTGGGAGGGAGGGAGACGCAAGAGGGAAGAGATATGGGGATATATGTATATGTATAGCTGATTCACTTTGTTATACAGGAGAAACTAACACACCATTGTAAAGTAATTATACTCCAATAAAGATGTTACAAAACGTATATAAAATACTTAGCATGGAAAAATAATAAATACTCAATAACTGGTAGTCATAGTAGTAGTACTACTAGTGGTAGTATTAGGTGTGGCACCATGAAGTATCTTCTCTCTTTAGATATATTTCTTGTTTGAAAAACCGTTCATCTCTAGCCCTCTACAATCAGAACTTTTTCTCTTTTGAGCAGTCTTGAGAGAAAACAGACTCCTTTTTCTCCAATACGTACTTTTTTTTTATTATAGTAAAATGTACAAAACATAAAATTTACCATTTAAATCATTTTAAAGTCTACAATTCACTGGCACTACATACATTCACACTGTTATGGAACTATCACCACCATCCATCTCCAGAACATTTTTCATCTTCCCAAACAGGAACTCTGTACCTATTAGACAATAACTCCCCAGTCCTCTTTGCAACCACCGTTGCAACCACCTCCTGGCAACCACCGTTCTGCTTTCTGTTGTTATGAATTTGACTACTGTAGGTATCTTATATAATTGAAATCATACAATATTTGTCCTTTTGTGACTGACTTATTAGCATGATGCTTTCAAAATCTGTTCATGTGGTAGCATGTGTCAGAATTTTCTTCCTTTTTAAGGTACGTATATACTACGTTGTGTGTACCCATTCATCCATCAATGGGTTGCTCCCACCTTTTAGCTGTTGTGAATAATGCTTGCTAAGAACGTGAGTGTAAAGATATCTGTTCGAGTCCCTGCTTTCAGTTATTTTGGTATATACCCGGAGTGGAATTCTTGAATCATGTGTTAATCCTGTGTTTAATTTTTTTGAGGAACCACATACTGTTTTTCACAGTGGCCACACCCTTTTATATTCCCACCAGTAATGCACAAGGATTACCAATTTCTCCACACCATTGTCAACACTTTTTAGTTTCTGGGTTTTTTTGTGTGTTGTTGTTGTTGTGATTGTTTTTAAATAACAGTCATCCCAATGGGTGTGAAGTGGTATCTCACTGTGGTTTTGATTTCAGTTTCCCTAATTGTTGGTGACATTGAGCATCATTTCATATGCTTTTTAGCCATTTGTTCTCTAATACCCATTTTTTTATTATTTATGAAAAGCACATGCTCCCACTCAACTCTAACATTTCATAAATTCACACTAGGCAAGTCATAATATAATACACCAGTAATTTCCTTTATATTTTCATGATACGTCCGTATCTTCCTAATCAGCACATTTCTGGACTTGTTACCTGTGAGTTACATGTGATAGATGTCCAATCTCAAATACTAGATGTTGATCTTTTCTACCTTCAGTTTCAGAGGGTGCTTTTTCTTCCATCATGTTGCCATAGTCTGATGAGCAAGAAAGCTTTTGGTAGGGATTACGGTGTGAAAGTAGACCCCACGTGTTGAATGAACTCATGATGCCTTCTCAAAAGCAATTTAATGAGTATACCTCGAGCAGCCCTTGACAATGTTGACCACTTTGTTCTTTTTTTTTAAAAAAAATATTTATTTATTTGGCTGCATAGGGTCTCAGTTGCAGCACACAGGATCTTAGTTGCAGCACGTGGGATCTTAGTTGTGGCGCGTGGACTTCTCTCTAGTTGTGGCGTGAGGGCTCTAGAGTGCGCGGGCTTAGTTGTCCCACGGCACGTGGGATCTTAGTTCCCTGACCAGAGATCGAATCCCCTGCATTGGAAGGCAGATTCTTAACCACTGGACCACCAGGGAAGTCCTGACCACTTTGTCCTTTTTAAACCTTTCTTCTCCTTTGGCTGTCCTGACACCATTCTCCCTGGTTCTCATCCTACCTCTCCAACATACTTTCTGAGTCTCATTCTTTCCTCATCCTTTGTCCATCCATTACAAATGGTGTTTTCCATTTTTGCTTTGGTGCTCTTTTCATCTGCATCATCTTTCTCCCACACCCACCATTTTTTTTTTTTTTTTTTTTTTTTTTTGCGGTACGCGGGGCTCTCACTGTCGTGCCCTTTTCCCGTTGCAGAGCACAGGCTCGGGACACACAGGCTCAGCGGCCATGGCTCACGGGCCCAGCCGCTCCGCGGCACGTGGAATCTTCCTGGACCGGGGCACGAACCCACGTCCCCTGCATCTGCAGGCGGACTCTCAACCACTGCGCCACCAGGGAAGCCCCCACACCCACCATTTTAACCTCCATTTATATATGGAGAATTCTCAAACCTGTCTCCTGCCTAAAACTCTGAGCTCCAGGTTCATTTATCCCATTGTCCATTTCTACTTGGAGGTTCCCTAAGCACTTCAAACTCAACATGTCTAAAATTGAACTCATGATATTTCCCCCAATAGTATGTCTTCTCAAGTCTTCCCTAAATTGATGAAAGACACTGTCATCTAAAGTCACAAAACAGGGGTATCATCCTGCCTTCTCTCTAGCCCTCACCTCCCCACATCTGGTAAGTCACTGTTGATCCTGTCTCCTGTATATCCTTCAGTTCTCCCCTATGGTCTTGCCCTCTGTCTCTGAATTCAGTACGATAAGGCTTGCAGTGTGTTGGCTCCATTCCTGGCCGTCTGTAGCATGTCATACACGGTAGCTATTCCTGTTGGTAGGAGTTGCTTCAAACCCTTGTTACCATTTACGTGGACTGTGGCAATCATCTCCTGTTCTCTCGCATCCAGTCTGGTTCCCATCAAATCCATTCCTTAAATACTTTCAATCAGTATGGAGTTTTCTCACAGCACTATCTTATCATCTCACTCCTCTGCCCAAAACACCTTACTGGCTCCCTATTGCCCATTGATTACGTTTCTAAGCTCAGCACACAAGGTCCTCCAGGATCTGGCTCCTGGCTCAGTTGAATCCATCTTTGGCTGCTTCCTCACTGAGCCCCATGTTCCAGAGCAAATGCCTTTTTTTTTTTTTTTTTTGCGGTACACAGGCCTCTCACTGTTGTGGCCTCTCTCGTTGCGGAGCACAGGCTCCGGACGCACAGGCCCAGCGGCCATGGCTCACGCGCCCAGCCGCTCCGCGGCATGTGGGATCTTCCCAGACCGGGGCACGAACCCACGTCCCCTGCATCGGCAGGCGGACTCTCAACCACCGCGCCACCAGGGAAGCCCAGAGCAAATGCCTTTGTTCCTCTGAACATACCACCCAGGTGCATGAGTCTGTGGCTTTGCACACACTCCTTCCTATATATAAAACATGTTCTTACCCCTTGTCCTATGACCACAGTCCATCCTTTGAGACTCACCAGGTGACTTCTACCTGTTGCCTTCCCTGACCTCAGGTTTTCCAGAATGGCTGATCATCCCCTCATTTGTGCTACTGTAACTTGCACATTATCACAGGCAATTCAGGTCTCCAATCAATAAGATAGTAACTGCTGACAGCATTTTAGATGGTTGTTTTTCCAGCATTGAAAATAACATAAAATTGTAAGGTCCAGTCCTTACCGGCAATTCTGTCACAGTACCATTTTTTTTCCAGATTGCTTTATAATTATCTTTTTAAATGTCTGCCTCCTGACTAACGTGAAATATGGGGAAAGGCCTGGGTCAGAGTCTTCTCTGCTTTTGCAGTGCCTGGCATGGCACCTGATAGCAGGTATTTATTGAACACCATCTGTATGCCAAGCACTGCTCTAGGGGCTGGGGGTATCATAAGGAACAAAATTCCTGCCCTCCTTGAGGGGAGCCTGCACATTGCCCATCATTTTCCAGTCTCTTTCCTACCCAAAAGGTGATGCTATTCCCTGAGTTTTCTGTGATTAGTAATATAAAGGGGGAAAAAAATCACTCAGAGAGAAAATATGAACTGTCAGATGAGAATGAAATTATAAGTGGTAAGAGGAGAATTAAATTAAGAGCAGTAAACATCATGGATTTATAAAAACAAGTCATGTCAGACAAATTTAATTGCTTTTCCTGATGGAATTGCCAAATTAGGGGATGGCGGTGTGCAATATCCTGAGAGCAGTTTCCTTCAACGACCAGGTAATGAATATTATTTTTGAAGTTAGCAGAGCCCTTTGAAATAGTATCTGTTGAAATTGTACAAAATGAATTCAAACTGACTTTGATGTGAGTCTGGTTCTCTGACTTGATGGCAGAGTAAAGAGGAGAAGAGCTAAGGCAACTACAAGCGATATAGCACTAAGCTTAAAGGTATCGCCTAGCAGGAGCTTGGGGGCCTTTATGCAGATGTGTTTATCATGATCATTGTCAGGGTCAAAGTATGATTTTATGGCATTTAAAAGACAACAAGAGAAAATGACCATACTTCGGGGAAACCTTTGCGTGAAGCACAGAAATGAGATGGTTCTATGTCATCATTATAATGGTATGGCCCTTGCAGTGATAATACCCAATATTTTGCGTAGTGCTTCAAAACCTTGCTACTCCAAGTGTGGTGTGCAGACAACAGGAGCCTGGGGAGCATCTGGGAGCTTGTGAGAAATGTAGAATCTCAGTCTCCACCCCAGTGAATCTGAACCTGCATTTTAACAAAATCCCCACATGGTTCGTATGCACGTTAAGGTTTGAGAAGCGCTGCTGGGTTTATTTCATATTATACTACATCTATGACTTGATTTTTAGACCCTTCTCAGAGGTACAAGACGTTAGGTTGTCCCCTTAACCAGGATTAAGCCCAAGTCTCAGTAATTCCACTATTTGCCCCTTTTAATTTCCTTACGATCAAGCATATGAAGCTGACGAAGTTGCACCCTCAGGGAAGTTATTTCAGCCTAGTGGGCCGCCCTGTCAGAGGGACTGACAACCGCTCCCTCCTCATATAGCATTTTTATGTGCCACACATGCTCCTCTTCTGAGAAGTATATTGCTGTTCCCATTTCATAGATGGGGACATTAATGTTTGGAATGTTAATGTAGTTGGCGTAAATTCATAGTTTTACTAAGTGGCAGAGCCGGGATTTAAACCTAGGTTCTGTGTGACTCCCCGAGCTATTTCATATCTAGATGTGACGAGGGCTCTAATACAATATGTGAAAGGAATTTCAGAAGCTGGGACCAAGAAGGGGATTCAGTTAAGAAATTTTTATTGAGCACCTATGATGTTTTAGGAACTACAGAGACTATTCATTAGGCAATAAAATAGACCTGAGACCTGCCTTTGTGAGGTTTATAGCAGGGATGGGAAAGCGTGTGTGTGTGTGTGTGTGTGTGTGTGTGTGTGTGTATGTGTGTTTTGAAGCGGGCAGAGTATGGGGACATTGCTGTGTGTGTGTGTTTGTTCAAGTGGGGAGAGTATGGAGACATTGCTTACAAACGTGTACCATTGGGATAATGCAGATATCAAAGATGTTGGAAAATTGCTCTAAATCTGAGGTCAACTGGATGACCGGAAGACATGAGAGTATGGAAACATATATTAAGATATGTAATATACTATTGAGCTATTAATGATAAACTTTTAGCCAAACGTTTTGCCTCTTTAGAATTTATTCCAACCTTGTAAAGAACCTGACTGGGCCCTTAAAGAATTCTGTTATTCAGTGTATGTCGATGAGAGCTTTGGAAAGGAAAGGTGAAAGAGGAGATTAAAATGCCATCTCTGTTATCACTGACCTTGGCCTAGTGTCTAGGTCCCACTCTCTTTTGGTATTTGACACTGAACTAAGAGAAAGATACTTGTTTTCAGTGTGAATCTGGTCTCCAGAAAAATGCTGGGTGACAAGTATTACAGAAATCCAGAGCCCAAGGGTCCTTAGTGGGGAGATGGTACACTGAGAAATGTGGGATCAAGCATCCCTCACATGTTTTTCTCCTATGAACTCTCCTTCATTCCTCAAGTTTCCTTCCTCAGTCAGGAAAGGCTTTTCTGTTCCTGCAGTCCAGGTCAGGGGGATGGTGTCCGCCAAATGGTCCTGCACAGCTTTTCAGTTTTCCTTCAAAGTCCTCATCAAATTGTAATTTTTAAAAATATTCATCTCTCCCCACTAGCTCTCAGCTCCATGGGCACGGAGCATGTGTCTCTCACAGTAAATACCGTACCCCCAGGACCTAGCAGAGTACAAGGCATAGAGTAGGTGTTAAATCAATGATTCAATAGTTAGTTCTATTAGAATTTTGAAATATGATATTTTTAAAAGTTCTTTTTACTTTAAAAAATGTGGCTCAATAAGTATCTTTTATTATTTTTTGTGGTAAAATACACATACCATAAAATATACCATCTTAACCATTTTAAGCGTACAGATCAATGGCATTAAGTACATTCACAATCTTGTCCTACCACATGAAATCCATCCACAGAACTCCTATCTTGCAAAACTGAATCTCTGTACCTATTAAACAGTAACTCCTCATTTTCTCCTCCTCCCAGCTCCTGGCATCCACCATTGTACTTTTTGCCTCGAGGAATACAAGGTACTCTAGGTACCTCATACAAGTGGACTCTTCCAGTATTTGTCCTTTGAAGACCTTTTTACTTTTATCATCCTGAGTTAGCAAAAGGGACACAAACTACGTGGTGGTGTTTGTGGGAGTGAGTCGTTTTCCATCTAATTTAAAGAGAAATATGCTTCTTCTTGGCCTGCTTATATTGCTAGAGTCAGAGAATAATAGAGAGGAAGAGCCTTCTTCAGGCTCCTGGCTTTGAAACCTCAGGCATAAGGTTTGTTGCTGGACTAAAATTCAAGTGGTGCAGGAATAGACCAAGTATTTCCTCCCTGAATGTCAACCTACTGAATGTGAAAATCCAAGGCAGTGTAATTAAAACAGTGTTTCCCCTACACTGCTTATTTTCACGTCTTACTCAGACGTCCAGCATAATATTGGAGGGAGAGCACAGAGTCAGCCTAAGAAATGCAAGTAAGAAATAAAGACAGGGGCTTCCCTGGTGGCGCAGTGGTTGAGAGTCCGCCTGCCGATGCAGGGGACACGGGTTCGTGCCCCGGTCCGGGAAGATCCCACATGCCGCGGAGTGGCTGGGCCCGTGAGCCATGGCCACTGGGCCTGCGCGTCTGGAGCCTGTGCTCCGCAACGGAAGAGACCACGGCAGTGAGAGGCCCGCGTACCGCAAAAAAAAAAAAAAGAAATAAAGACAGAATGAATGTGGCAGAGATCCTTGGGCGGTTGTTTAATACCTGAATCTGGGGGACAGTGAAGGTACGGGCTCTAGTCTCTTTGCTCGAACAAGGCTGGGCAAATTACACGATTCCAGTTTATGCTTTGACTGGAATATACTTACCGAAAAAATCTTGACGGTTTGGAGATGGCAGAAAGGGTTTGCCGAAGGTCAGATCTACACATGCAACATCTCTTGACAGGACAGTGAATTGAGACCCATGTTTAGGTTAGCTGTCTGTATTACTCAAATTGCCCTTTCTGTGGTGCTGGGAGGAGTGGGGGAGAGGGAGTGGTTGGTGGTCTCAGTGCTCCATGGGCTGGGGCTGGAAACAGGAGTCTCCTCTGCAGCCTTGAACATCATGAGATTCTCGGGGACACATGGAACAAAGAGCTGAGTAAGACACCAAAGTCCAGTAAGCCGGTTTAGGAGGTCTGAAGGGTTGCAAAATGCGAAGGGGGTCAGAGATCATTGTCAGAAGCAAGAACTTGAAAGGTGAGGGTTTATAAGCAACAGTTAAAGCACAAGTGAGCTGAGGTCTGGGGCAACATTGAGGGTGGGGTGATTCCTGTGACCATGGCCCATGATGAGGGTAATCCAGGCCAGCGTAAAGGGCTAGGAAAAGTACAGGCATATAAGTGCCCAAATTGCTAAACACGTTGCGTTTATTTTACTTGTTATTTATTTGATTATTGTCCAAGGTGCCACGTCACCGTGTCCTTTCCCTGAAACCTGCCTCCTCCACATCTGAAACCTTAGCCACGGTTTTGTGGCCAGCCTCACACCCCTGTTATGGATCAACCACCCGGACGCCAAACAGTGTATTAGTTTAATGGGGGAGGGGTGTTCTAGCAAGATAGGTTCTCTACCTGCCACGATTCTGCCTGGAATTATAAATGTGCATCCCACTTTGAGAGCCCTGCAGTTGTCTGAGAAGCTTTGGGTCTTACACAAAACCATCTTCATGGGCTTCCCTGGTGGCACAGTGGCTGAGAGTTCGCCTGTCGATGCAGAGGACGCGGGTTCGTGCCCTGGTCCGGGAAGATCCCACGTGCCGCGGAGCAGCTGGGCCCGTGAGCCATGGCCGCTGAGCCTGCGCGTCTGGAGCCTGTGCTCCGCAACGGGAGAGGCCACGGCAGTGAGAGGCCCGCGTACCACAAAAAACAAAAACAAAAACAAAACCGTCTTCATGTCTTTAACACACACGTTTAGCTCTTACTTGTGCAGAAGTGATGATGGGCTTCCATTTATTCTTTCAACTTCCTTTGACTATTGAAAGAAGTAGTTACAGAGTTTGCTGAGAATCTTTGCAGCCCAAGTGCAAGTAAAAATACCTATATCGTGAATAATATATATATATATATATATATATATATATTACATTTATGTTATCCATGATAAGATGGCTTCAGAAATCAGCAGACAAATGTATCTTATCTTTTGCAACCTCAGGTCCTACTTCTGGACCAGGCGATGCTTTTCTTCTTGGGTCATATGATATGTGCTTCAGTCTGAATAACATTAAAAATATTTCTCTTAGCAGGATGTGGTGGGTTGTTTTCTTTTTTAATTTCAAATAACACCACTCCTTGAACTGGGAACAAACAATTCACTTGCAGCTCAGCTCTGCATTTATTTGTAATTTTCACATAAATCAACTTATATGAAAATGTATTCATAATTTGAGCTTTCTCTATAGCCATAAAATGTTTCTGCTTCTGTGGTAGAAAATAGCTTATTATGCAAACAACATTGCCACTCTTACATTATGCATGGGATTTACCTGGAGAACATCACAAAAGCTTCAAAAACAAAAAAAAAGAAAAGAAAGACCGGGGAGGGTGAAGGATGCTTCATTTATGCACCATTTACCTATAATATTAGCTACAAATGAGCTAATATCTGTATTTAGCAACTTATTTAATATTGCTTTGGTTAATTCAGTGAAACAATGGAAGGAAAAGAAAAAAATACAAGGGAGGTCTCCTGACAAATGGTGCCTTTCAGGATGTCAGCCCAATGAAAAATGAGATCTGGTGGTCTCAAACTTAGGCAGGTGGTGGAGAGTAATTAATGGCCAACTCATTTGAACCTGGGTGCTTGATCTAATTTGGGATATTGCGAGTTCACACTGATTTGCCTTTAAAAGAATGTCACTGTCAAATAAGGTGATTGTATAAGATTGATATGGAGAGCTCTGACTTGGATGTATAGCACATTTTATATTTAGAAAGGCAGCAGCAAACAGTATTCTTCCTAACTGTGTGTGCAGTGGGACCACCATTTCTGGAGGGAAAGCTGGTGTCCTTTCTATGTAGGATCCAAGCAGGGATCACTCCGGGTATAAATGGTGTATGGAATTTATTTTTTCAATCACATAACACACATATTTTGAATGTCTTTTCACTGTGTTCAGGCCTGTGGATAAAGCAATAATACAATATGGCCTCTTCTCTTCTCTTACCTCCATTGTAATTGGGTAAGGCAGTGGGTAGGGAAAGAACTAGTAGCACAAATAAATAAAATAATTGCAATAAGAGTGATAAATGCTATGAAGGAAACATACAAAGAGCATGATTTAAGGAGTATGGGGTGTTCCATCACCTTTAAGATATAGAGTATAATCTTTGACAAATGATTAACCTCTTTAAACTTACTCTTTGTAAATTATTAAAGAAGATGTGTACATGAATTATCATTACTTTACATAGTTATATACAACCCTACACAGTTACCCCTCATGGATCTGCCATCTTGAATCACTGTTCACGTGGTCCATTTGCTCCATCTGGATGATCCCATTTCAAAGGACCAAACACCAAGGAGATCATTCTGTGGTTGTGGCTTCCCAGCAATTCATAGCCCTTGTTTGTAAGGCTTGTGACTGTTCCATTGGGTGTTCTCCAAAGGGTGACTTTCTTTTGTTGGTCCTGCTGTAGGATTTCTGCTCTCTTTTGTTTAGGTCAGGATTTCAGGCTCATCCCTCGAGAGATGATGTGGTACATGGTAGACCAAGGTCCAGGCCTGGAATCAGAAGACTGGTGTTCCATTCCCAGCTTCGTACCATAATAGTTACTTGACTTTAGTCAACCTGTATACTTTTCTGAACATCTACTCCTTGCCATGTTTAAAAGTTGTATAACAATAATAGCCTCCCTCCAAAAAGCAAACAAACAAAAAATACCCTCTATCATAATATCTAACAATACCTTTCTTAGTTTATAAAGTAAAATTATGAAGTAAAATGAAAATTCCTATGGTATTTAAATAATTTCAGGCCATAGGAAAAAAAATGGGCAGTTCCTGAATTCATTTTATAAACTAATGTAATCTGATAATTATATATTGATTTCACTTATAAATATGGATGCAAAAAGTCTAACTAAAACATTGGTTTACCAAATCTAGCCCTGTATAAAATGAATAACACACCATGACTAAGTAGGGTTTATTTCTGTAATGTAAAGGTGTTTTAGTATCAGAAAATCTACATGAAAGTTCTTTAAATCAACAAATTAAAAGAGGAAAAAAATCATAGGATTAAATCATTAGATACTATAATATAATTTTATAAAATTAAATAATTATTCTTGACAAAACTATAAGCAAAATGGGAATATAAGGATATTTACTTAAACATGAAAAGACTGTCAAATCATTTTAGCAAATATAATAAGCAGTCCAATGTTGCAGTTATTTTGTTTCAAATCAGGAACAAAATAGGGCTCCCCTCTATGAACACAATTATTGACATCGATTTGGAGGTACTAGCTAATGTAATAAGATGAGAAAAGTAAATAATGGATACAAATATTAGGAGAGATAAAATTGTTGTATTTGGGGGTGATATGATTGGTTAACAAACCCAGGAGACTAAAAAAATACTAGATTTGATAAGAGCTTTTGATAAGGTGTTTGGATATTTGATAAATATACAAAATCTGTAATTTTTCTTTTTACTAGTGTCAGTCAGCTAGAAACAGACTTTGAAAAAAAACCCATTTATAAGAGCAACAAAATATAAAATACATATGGGTAATTTTATAAGATTTGGACCCTCCATTAAAAAAAACCTAAAACAACTATTTAAATAAATGGAGGGATGTACAGTCATCCATATGGAATACTTAACGCTGTACAATTTTCTGTTCTTTCAAATTCAATAAACATATATTTGCAATTTCATTCAGAACTTTAATGGGTTTTTTTGAATAAAATAATTTAACTTCAAATGGAAGGATAGGTATCTTAAAGTACAAAATGCAAAAGAATAGTAAGACATACTTACCTCACTAGATATTCAAACTAACGTTAGAGCCGTTGTAATCAAAATGGCTTGTTATTGGCATCAAATCAGATAAACTGATTAGTGAAACAGAGTAGAAATTCCAGAAAAAGATCCAGGTGTTTATGAGAACTTCCCATATGTCAACAGTGGCATTGCAACCTATGAAAAGGGTGGTTTCTTTAATAAATGATGCTGGCAAAATTGGCTAAACATGTGGCAGAAAGCAGAATTTGTAATCCCTACCTCCTCATACAAAAGGTAAAATCCAGATAGATTAAAGAAAGTAATAAGTCAATATCTATTAAAATGAGTAATGTACCTAAGCTCTGACCTTGCAGAGTGAGTGGGATTCTAGCCAATAGAATTAAAGCACCAGTATGTAAGGACATGTGTACTAATATTTATTATAGCAGTGCTTTTATTGGCAAACAAACGAAAAACTGGAAACAACCTCACTTTCCATCAACAGAACTATTGAATAAGAAAATCCATACATTGGATTTTGACACAGTCATTTAAAAGAATGAGTTCCACTTCTAACTGTTGGCTTGGAGGGATGTCTACAATGTGATTAAAGGAGAAAAGCAAACTGCAAAATTATGTGAAGGGTATGATTCAATTTTTGTATCTATATATTATATACATACAAAAAGGTTTAAAAGTGTATAGCTGGCTGTTAATATTGGTTTTCTCTAGGAAGAGAGTGAGAATGGAGGAGAATGTAAAGAGGTGCATAATTTTTTCTTTATACATTGTTAGATTGTACCATTTGTTACAATGAGCACATGTTCATTTCAAAATTTAAAAACTGATTTAAAGTATTTAAATGACCAAATGAGATAATGGATACAAAGTGCCCTGTCTGACTGGCATTATTTCTTGCCTCTGCCTAATTTTTTTCCCCCAAGAATAGAAAATCAACCTATTGAGAATGGGCCAATTCTCCTCTAATTAGGTTATATTTTTCCAAACACACTCTATGAAGTAAGACTTCCCAAAGAGTCCCAAAATCTCAGATCCTCAAATCCCGATTACTTCCCTTCAGACTCAAATTACTAATGTTAAAAAAAAGTACACTGGACAATAAGAACAATTTATAAAAGGTTTAAAAGCCCTTTGGTTGGAAAATGTTGTGGGGTCAGTCTCCAAAGGGATGAGTCCTAGGGCCTGCGGAGTTCTGAAAGGACGCTGGTGTCCCAGGCCGTAATGCTGGCCCCCCTCACGCCTGACTTAGAATATGGTGTTCTTTCCACAGCTCCACGCTGCCTCTCAGCCTGCACAAAGGGCACCAAACCTATTCCAAATGGAAATGTTTTTATCTCCCACCAATTTTAGAAGACCTTTGAACCATAAGTATCACACAGCTCTGAGAAGGGTCAGCTTTTTTGAACTCTTTGGTTTTTGAGACACTGAGTAAACAGAAATGTTCACAGGCTGGCCCTGACCATTTCCTTCCAGACCTGGCATGACAGCTACAGTCAAATCGATGCCCACTTCTGCCTGTCTTGTTCATTTTACTGCCGACCCAGGGAAGATTAGAGACGGTTTGCAACCTGGTGAGAAGTGGGAGCCTCTTGGTCCAACACCACAATTCCCTAGGTTTCTGACGTGGGCCAGGTTAGCTAGGAGAGGCAAGCTGGTGGAATGGATGAAACACATGCCCGGGAACTAGAGAGCACGGCAGCCCAGGCTTGTGTGTGTGTGTGTGTGTGTGTGTGTGTGTGTGTATGTGTTTGCAAGGCTTAGAATTGCCTCGATAATGATTACAAGCACTTCCTGATGTTTGCAACCTGTGGACAGATGCCAACAATTGACTGACTGCCTGGGCTAGATGAGTGTCCCAGAGGATGGGCCACTGGCAGCTGTTCTTGGTGTACCTTCCAGCATAGTTACTTGTGAGAAAAGAAATAAAATTGGATCAAGAGAACAGCTTGGCTTCGTTCCTTTAGCGGTGGGAAGGGGTTCTGACTCAAACTCATCTGCCTGTATCCTGATGTTAAGAGTAGCTCAGATGTAAATTTCAAATTAAATAAGAAAGTCTGAGAGAATGCCTTATGAGCTCAGTGCTCGATGAACAAAATAGAAAAACTCCCTCGGCCAAGGGAGTTAATTTTATTCTGGGGATGAGTTTCTATTTCTCCTCTTTAAGCAGGCTTGGAATTCAGTCCTGAGGGTCAAATATTGGCATTTACAAGATGACTTCTTGTATTATACAGCATTGGGAATGAATAACTGTAAGTACAGTCATCCCTCCGTATCCACGGGGGATTGGTTCCAGGAGCCCCCTGCCCTCGCCCCAGCTACATGCAATATTATGAACAAATCGCACAAACATAATGTCAGTCACAAGAAGCCAGACACAAACGAGTACACGCTATGATTCCATTTAAATAAAATTCAAAAACAGGCAAAACTCATCAGTGGTGTTGGAAGTCAGGAATGTGACTGTCCCTGGGGGCAGGAATGACAGGAAGGGGCGTGAGGGGCGTGCTGGTCCCAGTTTCTCCATAGGAGTGTGTTCAGTTTCTGAAAATTTCATCGACCTGTATACTTCTGATGAGTATATTTTTCTTATATGTATGTCAGTAAAGAGTAAAAAGAAAAATCAATCTCATGTGCCTTTCTTACCTGCCCTTCCTTTAGCTGGCCTACTTAGCGTCCTTGGTAGATGGCAACTGTTCTTCTTTCCCCATGACGCTCCCATCCTATGGGTAAATCTTTAATAAGGGCTACGATTGACTAGTATTATGGTCGGCCTTCTGTATCCTCTGCATCTGAGGAGTCAACCAATGTCAGAGTAAATACATTTGGGAAAAAAATTCCAGGAAGTTCCAAAAAGCAAAACTTGAATTTGCCCCATACCAGCAACTATTTACATAATCAGCTATTTACATAGCATTTACATTGCAGTAGGTATTATAAGTAATCTAGAGATGATTTAAAGTATTCGGGGTTCGGGGGGACTTCCCTGGTGGCGCAGTGGTTAAGAATCCACCTGCCAATGCAGGGGACACGTGTTCCATCCCTGGTCCGGGAAGATCCCACATGCCGCGGAGCAGCTAAGCCTGTGCGCCACAACTACTGAGCCTGCACTCTAGAGCCCGTGAGCTACGGCTACTGAGCCCGCGTGCCACAACTACTGAAGCCCGCTCACCTAGAGCCTGTGCTCCGCAACAAGAGAAGACCGCGCACTGCAAGGAAGAGTAGCCTCTGCTCACCGCAACTAAAGAAAGCCTGCGTGCAGCAACAAAGACCCAACAGAGCCAAAAAATAAAATTAATTAATTAATTAAAAAAATAAAGTGTTCGGGATGTGCACAGGTTCTATGCAAATTCTACACCATTTATGTACCAGGACTTGAGCATCCTTGGCTTTTGGTATCCGTAGGAGTCCTGGAACCAATCCCCTGCGGATACCGAGGGATGACTTATAAACTGTTTTGAGTCGTTGACTAAGAATGAGTTCATTTATTACAATCTTTTCCACCTTATATTTTACTGAGGGGGCAGCCTAATAATAGAGAGAACAGGTGCAGACAGCTTGAAATAAATGTTAGGCATGAGGAAAATAAGACCCATTAGCTTCACACAGTGAAGGGTGCTGGAACTGTAGATAGAAAGGCAGCCTTCATCCTGTTCACAAATTGCCTAGGGCCTGGTCACCTAACGAAGCTCTTAATCTTTGCTCTGGGTAGTTTGTTCATTTATGCTCTGTAGAGGCACGGCATTGACTGGGAACCCTCTGAAGATCTTTTCTGCTTTTTCTTTCAGATAATGAGTCTATCAGGGGCAATAATCATGAATGGTAAAGCTGTGGAATCTTTCGAGCAAGGTCAGGAGGTGAGGATAACCCTCTCATAAAAGTAAGACCTCCAGTATCCCAGGGCCATGAGTGGACCACTTCTGCTGTGGGTGGTCCCAGGCAGGAACCACATAGGCGTGAATGAAGGCGGTGATGAAATCTGGTTGGCTGCTAGGTCAGGACATCTTGCCTTCAGCTCATAGCGTCGCTTCAGCGCCTACCCGAGCCCTTTCCTCCTGAGTCCACCCAAGCTGCCATGGCCACACTCACCTTTGGTTTGTTAGCAGATCTTATTTAACCCCTACTTCTGTTGAGATCTCCTGGTACTCATTCTGCACGAATCCATCTCTCACCACTGAACTGTGTCCCAGGCATCATTTTGAGTGGCTCCTGTCTGTGAGGGATGGCCATCCACTTAGCACTTGACTTGCCTAACTTATGCTCACCTCTTTTCTCCAAGAGGACTCCACCCCAGCTTACCTTGGAATGTTTCTTCACTGGGGCTTGTACTGTCCCTTCCTCATCTATCAATGGCCCTTAGCTGGCACTAAACAGACAAAAAGGAGAAGGAGGAGGGGGTGAGAAGAAGAAGGAGAAACTGATAAAGGGTGCTACTCTGTCTTGAGGGTGCTTTAGTTCAAATGTTACTTTCTTATTGAAACATTCTCTAACCTCCCTTTCTAAAGTGACACCATCATTTTCTATTATATTACTCTCTTCTGTTTTCTTTGTTACTACCAAAATTATCTTGTTCATTTGTTTACTTGTTTGCTGTCTAATTCTCTACTTCCCCACAACTGTGATCTCTGTAAAGAGATACTTACCTTTCTTGTTCACTGTGATATTCTAATGTGAACAGGTAGGACTTAACTAATATTTTGGAATGAATAGATGAATCACTAAAAACACTCTAAAACATGAAGAAAGTTTGAGTTACTCTCACTCTGAGTATAATATATAAAAATTTAAATAGCCTCAATCAGTGAGATAGTCAGTGATTTTGTCTTGCAACATCCAACTGGCCAAAGACTGTAGAACACTCACTTGGGTTAGTTACACTATGATGCTGATGTAGAATTTCTTGGGATAAATTGTAGATTATTGGAGAGGTTGCTTCTGACTTTGGAGAAGAGTATGGCTTTTAGTTACCGAGTTGGGAAGGCATGCAAGGTGAATTCTGAGTTAACTTCAGGATTTGACTCCCTAGGGAGACCTAGAAATGGCTAAGGTCTTACATTCATATGTAACCAACATTTAAACTCGTTATTTCAGCAAGAAGGAATAGTAAATAATGCATTGCTTCATGAAGATTTGCTTAGTTTATTTACTTACATTATTTATAGGTTATGTTGGGAATAGACTTGGCCTGCTCTGCTTTGCTCACAGTAATATTCCATAAATATAACAGCAAGCAATAAAACAGCATTGATTCAGAAGTGAGCTCATAACTTCGTACAACATCAAACATAAAAGTTGTGTTACAGTGATAAATACTAAATCTTTAAAATATCTTTAAATTATCATTGGCTTTTGACTGCCGTTACTTATGCAGAGTGTATTTCAGATTTCCATATTCAGTATTGTATATGAAATGTACAATGCTATGAGTTATATCCTGAGCTTTTGGTGCAGCGTGTACAGATTAGGCATTTTGAAGTTGTGGATGGGTGGCAGAAGAACTTGATTCAGGTTCAAAAGGCCATCCTAAATCGTCCAGGAAAATCTCAGGAAGAGAACAAATGGCAATACAATATATTGGCTTTTTTTCCCCCTATGAGTGTGAAGTTTAGATTCAGGCAAAAAAAAGCGAGACTTAATAGAAGTCTTTCACTCTTCCTGTGGTAGGAGATGTCCTTGTTTTCCTATCTGGTGTCTCCTTGAGTTTTCTCAATATGCTGGAGTCTCTGCATGGGCTCATGTTGGTCTGAGGTAAGCCAAGATGGTGCTTTGCAGACCATGGGAGATGGATTTGTAGTGGTGCTAAGATCTGGACCTTGCAGTCAGGTAGATCTGGTGCTGGCTCTGCTATTAACAAGCTGTGTGTTCTTGGGCAAATGACCATGTGAGCCTCAATTTTCTTGCCTGTGAAATAGAGATAATACCATATTCCTAATGACGAGATTATCCAATAAGGTAATGTTTGTAGAGCACAGTGCCTGACACATAGTGAGGGTCTGTAAATACGGCACTGCCTTGCGGATGTGCTCATGGAGAGGAGATGAAGGTATTGTGGCTGTGTAACCAAACTAGAATTTGCAAATTACCTGGTATTTATGACAGAAATGAATTATATGAAATGGTCATAATTATACACTGAAACCTCACCTTAACACTGTTTGACATAAGGCATGTCTGCCTTGGACCCTTTTTAAGGAAATTTTTTAAAACTGGTATGACAAAAAGGCCTGTCATGCAGTGGATTTATGCATGTCTATTTCCGTGGCAAAGGCCTGAGGGCAGTGTGAATATATTTTAAAAACACAATCTGGGGGCTTCCCTGGTGACGCGGAGGTTGAGAGTCCGCCTGCAGATGCAGGGGACATGGGTTCGTGACCCGGTCCAGGAATATCCCACATGCCGCGGAGTGACTGGGCCCGTGAGCCATGGCCGCTGAGCCTGCGCGTCCGGAGCCTGTGCTCCGCAACGAGAGAGGCCACAACAGTGAGAGGCCCGCGTACCGCAAAGGAAAGGAAAAGGAAAAAAAAAAAAAAAAAACCATAATCTGTGATATAGCTGAATCTGAGTGTTGCATAACATAATTTTGTGATTTTTTTCAAAGCCCTTATGAAGGTGCAGCTGTGTTTTTGATATAGTGAAAGACTGAAATAGGGATGGAGATGGAGTGGATCAAGCCCATGGAGGGACAAAAGGTGAGGAGGGCTGACAAATGGACCCCAAATGGAACCATTCAGAGCAAGCCTCAATATTTATGGGGCACCCCTTTCTACCCTGCAGTCGGATAGCTCTGTTTTTGACTCGCAGATCGGAGAACAGTGGCTCCGGTGGTTAGATCCCCTTGTGAGGTGATCTGAATTATAGCTTCCGTACACTGAGACACGGGGAATTTGTTACAAAATTATCTTCTATCTCTTATGGAATCCTCAAGATTTACTTAATCCCCTCTCAAAGTTTGAAGAATATATAAGAATTATCATATCTTGTTGGGAATATCTTTGTAAAAAAATTTCACCTTTTAATTTGCAAAGTTTCATCTACTGCAAAGTTCAGGAGTGATGCGGTGAACTGCCACATGTCTTCACCTGGGTCAACCTGTTGTTATTATGGTCCCACATTTGCTCTGTCTATGCATATCTATATGATATATGATATGTAATTTATTTTATATATTTGTTTCTTGCTGAACCCTTTGAGAGTAATTTGCAGAGGTCGTGATTGTGGCAGCGAATGTTTCCTAAGAACATTAAGTGCGTCAGTATTATGAACCCATCATCTAGGGGATTTCACATTGATCCAAGGCTATTATCTATTACACTGTCCATATTCACATTTTTCTACATGTCCTAAAAGTGTCCTTTCTAGCAACTGTTTTTCTGCTCCAGGGTCACACATTTCATTTAGGCATCATGTTTTTTTAGCCTCTGTTAATGTGCAACTTTCCTTGGACTTTCTTTTTTATTTCCTGACATGGACATTTTTTTAAGTGTACTGGGTCCTCATTTTGTAAAATGTCCCCCAATGTGGGTTTGTCTGATTGTTTCTTTTTTTTAAAAAATATTTATTTATTTATTTGGTTGCGCTGGGTCTTAGTTGCGGCAGGCGGACTCCTTAGTTGTGGCTCGTGGGCTCCTTCTTTGTGGCTCACCAGCTCCTTAGTTGTGGCATGCAAACTCTTAGTTGTGGCATGCATGTGGGATCTAGTTCCCTGACCAGGGATCAAAGCCGGGCCCCTTGCATAGGGAGCGCAGAGCCTTAACCACTGGAGCACCAGGGAAGTCCCCGTCTGATTGTTTCTATATGATCTGTTTCATTTTTGTCAGGAATACCCCTGAAGGGAGGCTGTGTCCTTGTCAGTGCCTCATCACAGGGGCTATGCAGTGTCAGTTTGAAAATTTTCATTGGCAGTAAAAAATATTTTTAATAGTTTTACTTCTTATTCATTCAAATGAAGACTCCGGAGTATTTCTTAGTTGGAAAAATCTCCTTGAAAATCTTAATACGTGAAACATTAGAGCCATAAGACTTGCCACTGTTTCTTGGAAAAATGGTTGTAGATTCATCCTTCTGGTCTTTATCACTAGAAATAATGCTGATGCGTTTGAATGCTTAAATATCTTAGGGACTTCGCCAAGATGCCTTGTTATCAGGAGAATTTCATTGTGCTGGAAGTCTGAGGGTGCTAATTAATCCCCCTCCCCCTCCTACAGGTCCTTAACACAAGGAGTAAAATGCTGATCAGCTTTTTTACTAGTAAAGCTGGAGGATACCTCCCTCTCCAACGCAGTCTTTGATACTATCCCAGCCCTGACCTATTCATACTCAGCTCATATTGGAAAGGTTGAGACCTGGCTAGGCTCAATGTGTCCGCCGACTAGCTGGGAGAGGAAGGAGCTGCCCATCTTGCTGAGCACTGCAGGTCTGAAAGGCCGAGTGCAAGTGAGAAGGGGAGGCCAAGGCTAGCCCCACTCCCGGGAATGGCCCCGGCTCCTGTGGCCCATGAGCGTTCTGAGGAGTCAGTAACAGAGGAGAGAATGATGAGATGTGCCTCAGTTCACACTGATGGGGCAGGAGGTCATGACTGGACTCCCTTTGGTAGGTCTGTGCCCTCTGCGTGCTGGGCAGTGCTGGGCAGCTGGGAGCCTGCCTCTTCCAACCCTGCTGCTGAAGCCCCGGTCGAGGTGCTGCCGTGCACTTACCTCCTCGACTTGGAGAGATACACCTCGATCGGGTGTGGGAGGGGATTG
The DNA here is from genome assembly GCF_003676395.1 of Aethalodelphis obliquidens. NCBI lineage: Eukaryota > Metazoa > Chordata > Mammalia > Artiodactyla > Delphinidae > Aethalodelphis > Aethalodelphis obliquidens. The sequence continues at coordinate 9,846,835 of NW_020837950.1, read as the reverse complement.
ATTGGGGACTGAGGCCAGTCCCTGAGAGGAGAGGCTGGGGTCTCCAGGACGGTGGATACTTTAACAGGAATGTGCAAACCTGAGGGTGCGGGTCCCGGGAAGGACTTAACTCATCATATTATCCTCTGGAGGTGGCACCTGAAACCCCTTAGCTGCCTTTTGTGCAACCCTTCTTGCTTCAAGTCAGAAGAGAGAGTATCAACATGAAAACTCTTTTTCTTAAGAAGAGATGCCACGGATCACGGTGTATGCGCTTGTATTAAGGAAGAATAAATGACGTAAGTGGATTTGTTATTAGGAATTCTCCTCTCTTGATGCCTCTTAATATCATTAGTGAAAAACTTATTCCTTTGTTTAAGATCTAATGGGATTTTACGTGGCCAAGCTTTGTCATGGGCAGAAGCCTAATGGGATTAGTCCTTGGGGAAAGAACGGTTCCCTGTGGGCCTCTCAGTTTTTGTATCGGGAGAGGTTGGGGGGTGGGAGGAAGAGAGAGAGAGACAGAGGGAGAGGGAGAAAGAGAGAGAGGGAGAGAGAGAGAGGGAGACAGGGAGAGGGAGAAAGAGAGAGAGGGAGAGAGGGAGAGAGAGAGAGG